>NC_091998.1:56366175-56531175 GCF_044704955.1 Pristiophorus japonicus | reverse complement strand
GGCAGCGTGGCGGTGTACCACGGCAAGGCACGGCGCGAGCTGGTGCAGGAGGGCGACGGCAGCGAAGAGTGACATCATCACGGTCCAGGTCGGTGATTGGAGCGTGGGCAGGTACAGCAGGGGCGGCGAGGTCGGGGCGAAGGAGCGGCGAGAGATTGTAGAGGGACGTGATCGGGGCCCAGGGGAGGTGTGAGATCGGGGCCAGGGACCCAGGGGCAGCACGGGCCTAGCCCACACTGTGATATGTGCGCGCACTAGGCCCGTGCAGCAGAGCAGGTCTCCAGTCGTCCTGGTTAACCCTTGCCACTGGACCAAGACCTCTCTCGGTCAAGCCCGTGTGGTGGCTGGTGTGCAACGGCCACCCCACGTTAAAAAAATCCACGCACAGGCATCTTCCACCCTTCGGGATGTAGTTCAGGATCTGGAATATGAAACATCGGCGAACTCATCCTTTTTTGGCGTGGAAGCAAGTCATCCTCACTTCGAGGGACCGCCTCTGATGATGATGAGTACGCGTAGCTCAGTGGGTAGAACTCTTGTCTCTGAGTCAGAAGGTTATGGGATCAAGTCCCCACTCCAGGGACTTTAGCACAAAAATCTAGGCTGACACTCCAGTGCAGTACTGAGGGAGTGCTGCACTGTCGGAAGTGCTGTCTTTCAGATGAGATTTTAAACCGAGGCCGCGTCTGCTCTCTCAGGTGGATGTGAAAGATCCCATGGCACGATTTTGAAGAAGAGCAGGGGAGTTATCCCCGGTATCCTGGGGCCAGTATTTATCCCTCAATCATCGTCACTAAAACAGATTATCTGGGTCATTATCATTGTGTGTGGGAGCTTGCTGTGCGCAAATTGGCTGCCGTGTTTCCCACATTACAAAGGTGCCATATAAATGCAAGTCTTTCTTTCTTTTTCTTGATTACTGCTGTGGCTGAGATCATGTGACCGAGGACCCCTCCTCTGTGAGACTGAGTACTACGTTGCATGGTGCTTATACTTGCTGGGCTCCCCAGAGAGTTTACTGCCTCATTTTAAAGCCACGATGTTGGCCTTGTTTGTGATCTCCCACTGAGCATCATTCTGAAGCCAACACAACGGACACAAGCTCCAAAGGGGGCGAAAGGTCCCTCAACATCGTCACAGGTCATACCTCATCTGGATTGCAAAATTCTCACACAGAATTGTGCCAGTTTCTAGCTGGAAGGTACCAGGGGCGAAGAGAGCGATGTGCAGATATGTCAGTTATGAGGAGAGGCTGGAGAAGATGGGGCTGTCCTCCTTGGAGCAGAGAAGGTTAAGGGGAGATTTAATAGAGTTTTTCAAAATCATGAAGGGTTTTGATAGAGTAACTAAGGAGAGACTGTTCCCAGGGTTAGGATGGTCGGTAACCAGAGGGACACAGATTGAAGATAATCGGTAAATGAACCCGAGGGGGGGGGATGAGGAGAATTTCTTTACGCAGCGAGTTGTTGTGATCGAGAACACGCTGCCTGAAAAGGACGGTGGGAGCAGATTCAACAGCAACTTTCAAAATTCGAGAAATATTTGCAAAGGAAAATGTTACAGGGTTATGGGAAAAGAGCCGGGGGGAGGGGGGTGAGTGGGACTGATTGGATCGCTCTGTCACAGGCTCGATGGGCCCAATGGCCTCTTGTGCTGTGGTTCTATGATTTTTCTCTTCCTATCTTTATATTCATGAGCAGACCCGTTTGGTTGAATGGTCTTCAACAAGTGTATTCTTTGGCTAATATTTTAACGGTGTGTGTTGAAAGGGGAATGTAATGGCAGATAAGAACATAAGAAATAGGAGCAGGAGTCGGCCATTCGGCCCCTCGAGCCTGCTCCGCCATTCAATACGATCATGGCCGATCCGATCATGGACTCAGCTCCACTTCCCCGCCCGCTCCCGATAACCCCTTATCCCCTTATCGGTTAAGATGAAGTGCTCTGATCGGGAAGGAGTCATTCCTTGACGTGCAGCTTATAACAACGGCCATGGAATGCAATTCTGAACTGTCATTATAAGCTGACAATCTGGATAGAAAATACTTGCGCTAGATTGACTGAAAAACCGAATCGATAGATTCTATGCTCTAACTGATAATGGGCCCAGGGGACACACCATCTCTGGATCAATGGCTGAAATGCTGACACATCACTTCAACAAATGAATTGCATTTTAAATATTCACCAATCAGCCCTCATCACTTTGCAGCTCAAAGCAGGCGCCCAAATTCTTCTTTGATAATTCCTTTTACTGGAGTTAATATTATCGTTGCACAGACTAGGCTTGTGTCCCCTCGAGATTAAGGGGAGATCTGATTGAGGTGTTTGAAGGAGTTGACAGGGTGTCAATAGAGAGAAACTGTTTCTTCTGGTGGGGGGGGGGGAAAGTCCAGAACAAGGGGCCAGGCCATTCAGGAGTGATGTCAGGAAGTACTTCTTCACACAAAGGGCAGAGGGAATCTGGAACTCTCTCCCCTGCCCAAAATGCTGTTGAGGCCGGGGGTCCCTTGTAAATGTCAAAACGGAGATTGGTAGATTTTTATTGGGTAAGGGTATTAAGGGTCACGGAGCCAAGGGTCACGGAGCCAAGGGTTACAGACCAGCTGTGATCTGATTGAATGGCGGAGCAGGCTCGAGCGGCTGAATGGCCTCCACCTGTCCCTGTGTAACAAGCTCAAGGGGCTGAATGGCCTCCTCCTGTTCCTGTGTAACAGGCTCGAGGGGCTAAATGGGCCTCCTCCTGTTCCTGTGTAACAGGCTCAAGGGGCTGAATGGCCCGTTCCTGTGTAACAGGCTCGAGGGGCTGAATGGTCTCCTCCTGTTCCTGTGTAACAGGCTCGAGGGGCTGAATGGCCTCCTCCTGTTCCTGTGTAACAGGCTTGAGGGGCTGAATGGGCCTCCTCCTGTTCCTGTGTAACAGGCTCAAGGAGCTGAATGGCCTCCTCCTGTTCCTGCGTAACAGGCTCAAGGAGCTGAATGGCCTCCTCCTGATCCTGTGTAACAGGCTCAAGGAGCTGAATGGCCTCCTCCTGTTCCTGTGTAACAGGCTCAAGGGGCTGAATGGGCTCCTCCTGTTCCTGTGTAACAGGCTCAAGGGACTGAATGGGCTCCTCCTGTTCCTGTGTAACAGGCTCAAGGGACTGAATGGGCTCCTCCTGTTCCTGTGTAACAGGCTCAAGGGGCTGAATGGGCTCCTCCTGTTCCTGTAATGGTTTTGCTTCTCCCGACAGTACAGTACTGTTTGCCTGGACGATGGGTGTCAGCTGCAGTTAGCCGACCGGTAAGCTCCGAACAGACACGACTCGAGTTAGAAATTTCAAAAGGAGAACTTAGGCAAAAGCCTGGGAAGACAGACTAAATCGCAAAATACTATCTCCACTGTAGTATATGCAAGCACTCTAACAACGACTCCATGAAGTAAGGGTATTGTACTTGAACTGTAGTAACCTTAGTCCGTTTATTGCAGCTCCTTGAGTGAGGACACCAAGAGATGAGCTCCCTTTTATACTGGGTTACTTGCTGTGTACAGGTGACCCTAAGGTCTCCAGCAGCAGCACCCTCTGGTGTTCAGGTATGGTGTATTCAGGGTGAAGGTACATTCAATGGTTTAGTGTTACAGTACATACATTAACATACATACATAACATCACGATTTCCACTTATGGGGAAGAGCATGACTAGAGGCCATAAGTAAAGATAGTCACCAAGAAATCCAATAAAAAATTCAGGAAAAACTTCTTTAGAAACATAGAAACATAGAAAATAGGTGCAGGAGTAGGCTATTCGGCCCTTCGAGCCTGCACCACCATTCAATATGATCATGGCTGATCATTCACCTCAGTACCCCATTCCTGCTTTCTCTCCATACCCCTTGATCCCTTTAGCCGTCAGGGTCATATCTAACTCCCTCTTGCACATATCTAACAAACTGGCCTCAACAAATATCTGCAGTAGAGAATTCCACAGGTTTACAACTTTTACCCAGAGAGTGGTGAGAATGTGGAACTCGCTGCCACAGGGAGTGGTTGAGGTGAACAGTATCGATGTATTTAAGGGGAGGCTAGACAAGCATATGGGGGAGAAGGGAGTAGAGGGTTATGCTGATAGATTTAGATGAGGAAAGACGGGAGGAGGCCCGAGTGGAGCATAAACGCCGGCATGGACTGGTTGGGCCGAATGGCCTGTTCCTGTGCCGTATATCCGGTGTAATCCTGTGGTCTGCCCTAAATACAAGCTAAAAAATACATCAGGTAGCCCCGTGTAATGAACATGGAATATCTCAGTGTAAGTCGGTTATAGACACTCAATCACCCCAGAATGCCGAGCCCCTTTGTGTACAATCCACTCCTGATCATTTGAAGTTAATCTTTGACCCCCAAACAGTCAGAATCATCCACGAGTTAGAATCAAGCACAAAGCAAATGGGAACTTAGTGGTTTAAAAAAAATCCAAGTTGTTGGATCATCCTTGAATAAACTTTTTTCGAATTCCACAGAAAAAGCAGCAGAGAAAGAGATTCTCAAACGCCAGCAAAGTTCCCGCAATCCCATGTAACTGACATGGATTTTAACTTTGTGGCCCTGCTGTTGCCAGTTCTTTGCAAGATAATAGTTAAGCGTTAAAATCGAAGCGGCCCATTCTTGGCCAAGGTACAAACTGAGCCAGTATGTGAGGCATGTCGACCGGAATCCAGCAGTCGGCTCTGTTCTGGAGTAATTGAGTCAGGGCTATTTTTATAGATATTTTACCTTATTTAAAATGTTAATAGATGCAGATTGACTGACAATGTTACCCATAGCTTTATTCATCAACGTCAGTGTTCTTGACCAGGCCACCATCCCCAGCATCGAAGCACTGACCACACTCGACCAGCTCCGCTGGGCGGGTCACATCGTCTCCATGCCCGACACGAGACTCCCAAAGCAAGCGCTCTACTCGGAACAACTACACGTCAAGTGAGCCTCAGGTGGACAGAGGAAACGTTTCAAGGACACCCTCAAAGCCTCCCTGATAAAGTGCGACATCCCCACTGACACCCGGGAGTCCCTGGCCAAAGACCGCCCTAAGTGAAGGAAATGTATCCAGGAGGGCGCTGAGCACCTCGAGTCTCGTCGCCGAGAGCATGCAGAAACCAAGCGCAGGCAGCTGAAGGAGCGTGCGGCAAACCTGTCCCACCCACCCTTTCCTTCAACCACTGTCCGTCCAACCTGTGACAGGGACTGTAATTCCCGTATTGGACTGTACAGTCACCTGAGAACTCATTTTTAGAGTGGAAGCAAGTCTTCCTTGATTCCGAGAGACTGCCTATGATGATGACGATATCTCTGAATACCTGTATAAAACACTGGTTCGGCCTCAACTGGAGTATTGTGTCCAATTCTGGACATCGCACTTTAGGAAGGATGTGAAGGCCTTAGAGAGGGTGCAGAAAAGATTTACAAGCCTCCTCTCGTCTTTCCTCGTCTAAATCTATCAGCATAACCCTCTATTCCCTTCTCCCTCATATGCTTGTCTAGCCTCCCCTTAAATGCATCGATACTATTCGCCTCAACCCCTCCCTGTCGGAGCGAGTTCCACATTCTCACCACTCTCTGGGTGAAGAGGTTTCTCCTGAATTTCCGATTGGACAACAGATTGTCGGGAGCGTTTGTGGAGCGCACTTCAATGCCTACACCAGTTTTACAAGTCAGTGCCTGAGGCTGTTCCTGTGTGTCCTGATTATACTCAGGAATCTCTAGGATCTTCGAATCATAGAACGATTACAGCACGGAAGGAGGCCATTCGGCCCATCGAGCCCGTGCCGGCTCTCTGTAAGAGCCCCTCAGCCAGTCCCACTCCCCCGCCCTTTCCCCGTAGCCTTGCATACTTTTTTCCTTCAGGTACTTATCCAACTCCCTTTTGAAAGCCGCGATTGAGTCTGCCTCCATCACCCTCTCAGGCAGCGCATTCCTGATCCTAACCACTCGCTGGGTGAAAAAGCTTTTTCTTATGTTGCCTTTGGTCCTTTTGAACTTACCTGAACTTTCCTTTGGGCCAACGGAACACAGAAAGTTAATGTACAGGAGAATTGTGTAACTGAAGTTAGGGGGCTTTAAGTTAGAACACAAACTAAGATTGAAAGGTATTTCATATTCTCTTTTAAAAAAGATTCCAATCTGAAAAAGAAAAAACACGTGCATTTATATAGCGCCGCTCACGACCACCGGATGTCCCAAAGCGCTTTGCAGCCAATGAAGTACTTGTGCCAGTGTGGGTTGCCAGTGTGACTGTGCTGCTCATTGGGCAGAGTATTGATGACTGGCCAATGTGATCGACGGTGTCATTTGTGATAGGCAGAAGCGGGGTGGGGCGGGGTGGGGGAGCGAAGGGAAACTTTGATCATTTGACAAATGCTTTGGAAGAGTTGCCTTGCTACGAACGTTTGCTGCACCGAGACGATGGTCTGTACAAGCGAGCTTGCGGGCAGGGAATGTGCTGACTTTGAAGCTCAGCCGGTTTGGCTGTGTGGGTTGCTGAGACTGTGTCCCGAGGATTTAGAAGACTTTTAATCAGAAGGCACAACACACGGCGCAGGTTTGATGAAAACCTCCTCTTACAGCAATGCAAAAAACATGCCTGAGCGATTCCGCGGCTGGGTGGAATGAAAAGAGAACTGAATATATACTTGAAAAGAGAATCTTTGGCAGGGCTATGGGTGTGGTGTACGTCCCTGGGAGGATGCTCACAGGTTGGTAGAGCTGTGGAGTTGTGAGTGCCTTAGCCAATCACGTGATGGTCACAAGACTCAATAACCCAGCAAATTGGGTTCGGGGGATCCACGATGGGGCAGGTGGTTGTGAGCCTGGTGGATGAACTGGTAATGTGTCGTGTGATTGTTGAACCTTTTGCTAATAAACCAACTAGTTATTAATAGCAATGTGTTGCTATGAATTTTAAGCAAAGAACCCACGAAGCAAGTACTTTACAGATGGGGAAAGAGCGGGGGGAATGGGACTAATTGGATGTCTCTACCAAAGAACCAGCACAGGCACGATGGGATGAATGGCCTCCCTCGGTGCTGTCCGATTCTATGAATCCCCGAGGGGCAATGAAAACAATCCAGAATTAGATCATTCTCTGTGTTCACGAAGGAGCCACTTTCTGAAGTATTTCAAAGAAAGAACTTGCATTTATATAGCGTCTTTCATCATCTCAGGACGTCCCAAAGTGCTTTATAGCCAATGAAGTACTTCTGGAAGTGTAGTCACTGTTGTAATGTGGGAAACGCGGCAACCAATTTGCGCACAGCAAGCTCCCACACGCAGCAATGTGATAATGACCAGATAATCTGTTTATGTTGATTGAGGGATAAATCCCTCAGCACTGCACTGGAGCATCAGCCCGATTTCTGTGCTCAAGTCCCTGGAGTGGGACTGTGTCAGCCGTGGCTCAGTGGGCAGCACCCTCGCCTCTGAGTCACAAGGTCGTGAGTCCCACTCCAGAGACTCGAGCACAAAAATCACTGAGGGAGTGCCGCACTGTCGGAGGGGCAGTACTGAGGGAGCGCCGCACTGTCGGAGGGGCAGTACTGAGGGAGCACCGCACTGTCGGAGAGGAAGTACTGAGGGAGCGCCGCACTGTCAAAGGCGCAGTACTGAGGGAGCCCCGCACTGTCGGAGGGGCAGTACTGAGTGAGTGCCACACTGTCAGAGGGGCAGTACTGAGGGAGCCCCGCAGTGTAGGAGGGGCAGTACTGAGGGAGTGCCGCACTGTCGGAGATGAAGTCATTTAGATGAGAAATTAAACTGAGGCCCTGTCTACCTTCTTGGGTGGATGTAAAAAATCCATGGCACTATGGGAAGAAGAGTAGGGAAGTTCTCAATGCCCTGACCAATATTTATCCCTCAAACAACATAACAAAAACAGATTATCTGATCATTGTGATTGGTGTGTGTGGGAGCTTGCTGTGCACAAATTAGCTGCATGTTTCCCACATTATAACAGAGACTACACTTCAAAAAGTACCTCATTGGCTGTAGAGGCCTTTCGGACGTCCGATGCTCTTGAAAGGCGCTCTAAAAATGCATGTCTGTTGATTCATTCGCGGGCTGGCCTTGGGAACAAGAAGCTGTGAATCAGGACAGGCGAGGCCAGGTGAGTAATCGGACACCCTTGCAAATATTCATCCATCTCACCTCTGCCAAATACCGCCAACGTTATACGTGTGAGGTATCCTGGGTGTGTACACATATACACAGAGGATTAGACTTTGGTTTAATCTCATTTGATTAAAGTTTTTGTTTCTTTTTATTTAATGTAATAGTTAGAAATGTTGTTCATTCCCAGGAGGTTATAGGGGTTTTATTAGACAGGATACAATTTAGCCGACACTGTGGTTGAAGTGTTTACTGAAAGTACAGTCTGGATAAGATTCGTGTCCCTTGACTGGTTTTCATGGCCACAGGGGGAACCAGGCAGCCCGACAGTTTTGGGGTAAGAAGTGGGAAGATGGGATGGCAGCAATTCGCATCTGTTCTTTTGAAGGAAAACATAATTTCTGGGGAGTTTTGTTCACAATAACACTCGCACTGCCAGAATTAAATTATCAACGGCTGTATTCCGTGAGAATCAGACGATAAAGAACTTTTCTTTACAAGTTGTAGAGAGAGTCAGGATTGGAAAGCAACAACGACAGGATTATGTCTCTACGCGGCGAAAGAACACACCCGGGTTTTGTCCATTTCTCCATCTGTCTGCCGAGCAAAGATATTGGCCGAGAAGTTTGGGCGCTACGAACGACTCCCAATAAATGCGTCAGGAGTTCAGTGGTGGTAACCCGTAGCGCGCCGATGGTGACATCATCACTGTGCGCAGCGTCCCGCTATCGCCCCGGACCCTAAATTGGGGACTGCCCCCTGAAGCTGGGCGGGGCAATGCCAGCGACGGGGTCAGGGGGCACGCACTGGGCGGCCGGGGGCTCGCGGGGCAATAGTTAAAAGGGAGGGGTGGGGCAAGAAAATCATCTCATTGTCTTCTGCGCCCTGTTGGCGCTTCGAACGTGGGGTCCGTGCCACGATAGGTCAGCCCTGCGCTCTGCTTAACTGCCAGACTGTTGGCACGGCCTCCCTGCTCCTGACCCGTCCGCCCTGCCCCCGCTCCTGATCCGTCCACCCCGCCCCCAACCCTTCCACTCCGCCCCCAACCCATCCGCCCCGCCCCCAACCCTTCCACCCTGCCCCCAACCCTTCCACTCCGCCCCCAACCCTTCCACTCCGCCCCCAGTCCGTCCGCCCCGCCCCCAACCCTTCCACTCCGCCCCCAACCCTTCCACTCCGCCCCCAGCCCGTCCACCCCGCCCCCAGCCCGTCCGCCCAGCCCCCAACCCTTCCGCTCCGCCCCCAACCCTCACGCCCCGTCCCCAGTCCGTACGCCCCACCCCCAACCCTTCCACTCCGCCCCCAACCCTCACGCCCCGCCCCCAGTCCCTCCGCCCCGCCCCCAGCCCTTCCGCTCCACCCCCAACCCTCACGCTCCGCCCCCAGCCCATCCGCTCCGCCCCCAACCCTTCCGCTCCGCCCCCAACCCGTCCGCCCCGTCCCCAACCCTTCCATTCCGCCCCCAGCCCATTCGCCCCGCCCCCAACCCTTCCGCTCCGCCCCCAGCCCATCCGCCCCACCCCCAACCCTTCCGCCCCGCCCCCAAACCTTCCGCTCCGCCCCCAACCCGTCCGCCCCGCCCCCGCTCCCAACCCGTATGCCCCGCCCCCAACCCTTCCGCTCCGCCCCCAACCCGTCCGCCCCGCCCCCGCTCCCAACCCCTATGCCCCGCCCCCAACCCTTCCGCTCCGCCCCCAACCCTTCCGCCCCACCCCCTGGCCCATCTGCCCCGTCCCCACCCCAGCCAGGAAGCGGAGCGTTTTCCTTTAGCACTCCCCTTCCTTTCGGGGGCAGTAACCCCAATTTAGCGAGCGGGATGGGACCTCCGCACCTGCCGCAAAGCCTCGCGCCTCGCGAGTGTTGGGCGGTACCCAAATATTCCCCGACTGTGCCTGTCCGGACTTGGTCAAACACAAATAAATACAAAACTGCTGAGACATCTATTTAGATTTAACCTGGCTGTGTGGCAAGAGTGGAACGTTGGTGAAATGTCGTCCACGTGCTGAAAGTGTGAAGCGTTCTGGTTCACCCTGTGTATTGCAGCGGTCCGTATCTGGCAGTCAGACCAGGCCTCTTGTTCCTTGATATCTGAATTACGTTGACAGAACCACAATTTCTTTCCCAGCGGATTAATGAAATGGTTAGCAATTGGAAAATATGAGGTATTTTTTGAGCTTTTTAGCCTCCTCTCGCACTTGGACACCATTTCCTTCTCATGTGCTCACAGGGTGAGCTACTCGCCCCGAGTCTCTGAACATTTTGCTTGTCCTTGGCCGTTCCCTTTGCCGTGTGCTCCCTCTCACTGTCTCACACACACACACACACACACACACACACACACGGGCAGGCGTTAAGATTCAATAGCGCAGGAAACCGCACACAGGTTTTAAACTCAGTCAGCCAGACAGAAAGGTTAATGTTGAAACCAGCAGCTTTCATGAGGTAACCCACAGCTGAATAATACTTTAGAAAATGAAATCAATTATGAGCTGCAGTAATTCATTGCGGCAAACTTGAAATCAACGGGTTTGTGGTTGGAGTTTTGTTTACAGGGCGATCTCTGCTCACACCATCCAGGGTATCTATCTTCAATCGCCTGCCAAGTGCAGGATTCAGACAGAAATGCGAGACTGCCTGGATCCTGAAAACGCAGGTGAAGGGTCTGGCCATAACACTGTGTGCGACTGAGAAATATTCTGGACTTCACAAGCAGCTGATCTTTCGAGTTCCAAAGGTCCCTTGTGACTTTCGGGAGGATGTGCCAGGTTTCGAGGATAATGATGCAAAAGCAAAATACCGCGGATGCTGGAAATCTGACATAAAAACATGAAAGTGCTGGAAATACTCAGCGGGTCAGGCAGCATCTGTGGAGGGAGAAACAGAGTTAACATTTCGGGTCTGTGGCCATTTCTCTCCACAGATGCTACCTCACCCGCTGAGAGTTCCAGCATTTTCAGTTTCTATTCTATGATAATGAGATGGAACAATTGGCACAGATTTATTTTGCGAGTTGGTCTCCAATTAAGCTGTGGTGATGTAAATTTGCTATCACAGCCCCATTGGTGGAGAGCACAATTAATCGACCGTCAATTAAACAACTCTCGATTATCCGTACACGGATCCAACAGCAAAACGTTGTAACGGGATTTAAGATTCTGTTGCTAACAAGTGAAAAGACAGCCCCAAATAATTTGGAAAAATCTCCTTCCAAACACTGGGTTCATTTGTATTTGCTCATTCTCTCTCTCTCACACGCTCTCTCTCTCCCTCACACTCGCACATTCTCTCTCTCACACACTCTCTCTCTCTGTCTCACACTCTCTCTCTCTCTCACACTCGCACTGTAATGTCTGTAAGCTTGTAATGTTTGTAGCTCCACACTGTGGATGTGGACGTATTGTGTACTGCAACTGCAGAGTTAATAATTAAACAAAACCAGGTAGATTCCGGAGGCTTCCGAGAGAGAGCTGCCTGCCATGTAGGAAGCTGTGTATGCTTGTGCTCTGTGAATATATCACATTTTGTGACGAGGATGGGATTTTACGGATGATTTAAAGCTTAAATTTTGTTGGTGAAGGATTCAGCCAGCCGACAGAGAGACTTTGGAAGTTTCTGTCTTTGGAAAAAAGCCACAAAATCCGAGGTAAAATACAGCACACAGTGTGAACAGCTAGAGATTAAAATGGTAGGTGTAATCGGACATTTGGGGGAATAAAGACATGACCGGGAACGTTTTAAAGCTTATGTGGATCGGCTAGAAATGTATTTCATTGCAAATAACATAATCGAAGTTCCAGACAATGCAGTCCAGAACCGGGCTGTGTTGGAATGTAAGAAAATGATCTTCTTATCGGAGGCAGGTCCGGCATTGTACGAAACCCTTGTAAATCTGCTTGTGCCTGACGAGCCAAAGGACACAACGCTTAAAGAGATTTTAACGAAGCTGGAGCAGCACTATAACCCCAAACCGTTAGAAATTACTGAAAGCTATCGTTTCGGGATTCGGAATCAAAAGGCAGATGAAAGTATCAGTGATTACATCGTAGCATTAAAAAAGCTATCGATGCACTGTAATTTTGGAAACTTTCAAAACCAAGCATTACGGTATCATTTTGTTTGTGGGCGAAAAATGATGCGATCAGAAGGAAATTATTGACGACAGATGACTTGACTTTTGAGATTGCTTGTCAGACAGCGAGGTCGATGGGCATGGCCGAACAATATTCCCAAGAATTAAATAATGATTACAGTCATCAGTCAACCGAGGTAAATCACCTGCAGGTTCAAAGTAAAAGACGGTGGGGGCCCAAAGTCTCAGAAACTGGAAATTCTAACAGAGCGTCGAAGTCATGCTATAGGTGCCTGGGACAACACATTGCTCAAAGTTGTCCATACGTGAAGGCAGAGTGTTTCTTCTGCAGGAAGACTGGGCATCTTGCGAAGGCATGCCGACTGAAGGGTAAACCAGCTTCCAAAGATATGAGTTCAGTGTTCAAAGCTATGAGTAGAAATCCCAAGAAACTACATAGCATGTAAGAACAACAACAGGACGAGGAGATGTTAGAGTTATATGTCATCAGATGCACGAGGTTAACGGACAGCATCAAAATCCACATAGATGTTGCGGGATTCAAGATACCAATGGAAATTGACACGGGTGCATCCGTGAGTGTAGTACCGGAGTCGCTGTACCTCGACAAATTGCGTGATTTACAACTGGAGAAATCCAAGATAGAGCTGCGAGGCTACTCGGGAGAGAAAATTCCTGTGGTAGGTCATATCACCGTACCGGTGAAATATAAAGATCAATTTCAGAACTTGCCTCAAATAGTAGTGAAAGGAGATAAGCCTGCCTTACTAGGAAGAAATTGGATGAGCTCACTGAAGCTGGATTGGAGTAAGATTTTCTGTGTGGAAGCGAGATTTTCATCAATGGATGAGGTTATCAAGAAGTATCCGAAGGTGTTCTGTGAAACGGGCAGTCCGATCCAAGGCTTCAAGGCGAGTGTCAGGGTACAGAAGGACGCTAGATCGGTTTACTACAAGCCACGTTCCGTACTATATGCACTCAAGGAGAAAGTTGAGCAAGAACTCAAAAGACTAGAGACTGAGAACATTATTTGTAAGATAGATCGATGTAATTGGGCTACACCCATTGTTGTTGTACCTAAGTCCGATGGTAAGGTAAGATTGTGTGGTGATTATAAAGTAACCGTAAACCAGGTTCTAGAGGGTAATGTCCCCAATACATTGCCGAATATAGAAGATTTATTCACAACACTGACATGTGGTCAGATCTTCTCAAAACTGGATCTTACGAATGCCTACTTACAGCTTGAACTAGATGAGGAGTCCAAGTCATGTTTGACTATAAATACTCATCTAGGCCTATATCAATTTAATAGGCTACCGTTTGGAGTGTCTTCCGCTCCTGTCATATTCCAAGGGGTGATGAACCAGATTTTGCAAGGTATTGAAGGGGTAGTATGTTATTTGGATGACATACTAATTTCAGCACCAAATAGGCAAATTCATAATAACATATTGAATGAAGTCCTCAAATGGCTAGAGAAGCACAGAGTATGAGTGTCTGCTCGTAAGTGTGAGTTATTTAAAAACTCAGTGGAGTACTTAGGGTACAGAGTAGACAAAGATGGTTTACATCCAACCATGGAAAAATTGGATGCAATTAGAAATGCACCCACTCCCAGGAATGTCACTGAACTTCGTTCATTCTTGGGTCTTTTGAACTATTATGGGAAGTTCCTACCAAATTTGGCTACAATATTACATCCACTGAATGAACTTTTGTAAAAACAGGTCCATTGGTAGTGGTCAAAAGAATGCAATACAGCATTCAAGGAGTGTAAAAGCAAATTGGTAGAGAGCACCATGTTAGTTCACTATGACATATCTAAGGAGATTAAGCGAGCATGTGATGCCTCTCCGTATGGAGTTGGGGCAGTAATCTCTCATGTATCAAGTAGTAGGGAGGAGAGACCAATTGCTTTTGCTTCACGCACACTCATTACCAGTGAGAGTAATTATGTGCAAATTGAAAGGGAAGCTTTGGCATTAATTTTTGGGGTCAAGAGGTTTCACAAATACTTGTATGGTCGTAAGTTTACCATTGTTACGGACCATAAGCCCCTAACAGCAATCCTCCATCCAAAGTCCCCAGTTCCAACATTAGCTGCAGCCCGAATGCAGAGATGGGCTTTGGTTTTGTCAGCATATACATATGATAGTGAATACAGATGATCAGCTGATCACAGTAATGCTGATGCAATGTCTAGATTGCCTTCCCCATCACAAGTTACACCCGATAGGGAAGAAGTGTTTTATTTTTCATACATTGATGAACTGCCAGTCACAGCTGAAGAGATTGGTAGAGCAACCAAACGTGCCCCAGTGATGTCAAAGGTGTATGAGTGTATTGCAAATGGATGGCCAAACCAGGTAACAGACAAAGATACACATCCATTCTTCATTTGAAGAAATGAATTATCAGTCGATAAAGATTGTATCATGTGGGGTGCAAGAGTGGTTTTACCAAATAAATTCAGGTCCTGGGAATGTGCTTATCCAAGAGTTTTGCACGCAGTTATTTATGGTGGCCAGGTCTTGATAAAGATATAGAGTACATCGTGAGTCAGTGTACGACATGTCAATCGGTAAGCAAGCAACCACCACCAGTACCATTACAGCCATGGAAAAGGCCTCTCAGGGTGTGGCAAAGGCTACATATTGATTTTGCTGAGTTGGAAGGACAATTGTTCATTGTGATTGATAGCCATTCGAAGTGGGTTGAGGTGTTTCCAATGTGGAAAATAACAACAAGTAAAGCATTGGACATTTTACGAAAATTATTTTCTTCATTTGGCCTCCCTGAAGAGATTGTTTCAGATAATGGGCCACAATTTCGTTCAGAAGAATTTGCACAATTCAAGGTTCCACCATACCATCCTGCTTCGAATGGTGCAGCAGAGCGCACTGTACAAATTGTCAAACGTGCCCTCATAAAACAAATGTTAGATCCAAATCCAATGAAACGACAGTTGTCATTGGATCACAAATTGGCTAATTTTTTGATTACATATCGAAATACTCCTCATACAACTACTGGTAGAACACCAGCAGAGTTGTTTCTCAAACGACAGCCACGAACCAGATTCTCGTTGTTAAAGCCAAATTTGGCACAGTCCGTAGAAGAGACACAATTAAGACAGAAAGAGAATCATGATAGAGGTAGAGTAAAAGAGAGAAGTGTGAAATTAAACCAGAAGGTGAGAGTGAAGAACCATCACCATAAATGGTTAAAGTGGTTACCAGGAAGAGTGATGAAGATATGTGGTCCTCGCACATATTTAGTAAAGATGATTGATAATGGACAGGTTAGGTTTGTTCATATTGATCATATTTTACCTGCAGACATGGAAGGAGTTGAAGGTGGGAATGATTCAATCATTTCTGACTCATCAGATAGTTTTGATATACCAGTAGTAAATCCTAAATCCAATGTACTGGAAACAAATCCAGGAGAGAATCAGAATGAAAGTCTGAGTCCGAGTCAGGAAAACAAAGAGCCTGAAGTTAGAGTGAGTTCAAATGAAAATCAAGGAAATTCCGTGGAGGAAAACGTTCCTCAGGATGAGCCTCGAATGAGTGTGAAATCGACACCAGGTTTGTAAGGTTCTGTTCGAGAGTGAAGGTATCCTCTTTGAAACAGAAAACAAGTGGTAAAGTTAAATTTGTAAATATGGAAAAAAAAAGTTTATATCCTGTGTTATGTATAAACATGAAAGTTATGTATGATGTTTGTTATAATAACTTCTTCATTAAGGAGGGAGAAGTGTAATGTCTGTAAGCTTGTAATGTTTGTAGCTCCACACTGTGGATGTGCACGTATTGTGTACTGCAACTGCAGGGTTAATAATAAATAGAACCAGGCAGATTTCCGGAGGCTTCCGCCAGAGATGCCTGCCATGTTTGGAAGTTGTGTGTGCTTGTGCTCTGTGAAAATATCACAGCCGCACGCTCTTTCCGCTGTCTGCGCTTGATTTCTGCATGCTCTCGGCATTGAGACTCGAGGTGCTCAGCGCCCTCCCGGATGCACTTCCTCCACTTAGGGCGGTCTTGGGCCAGGGACACCTAGGTGTCAGTGGGGATGTTGCACTTTATCAGGGAGGCTTTGAGGGTGTCCATGTAACGTTTCCACTGCCCACCTTTGGCTCGTTTGCCATGAAGGAGTTCCGAGTAGAGCACTTGCTTTGGAGTCTCATGTCTGGCATGCGGACTATGTGGCCTGCCCAGTGGAGCAGATCGAGTGTGGTCAGAGCTTCAATACTGGGGATGTTAGCCTGAGTTGGTGCGCCTGTCCTCCCAGGGAATTTGTAGGATCTTGTGGAGACATCTCCGGAGGGGCAGTACTGAGGGAGCGCCACACTGTCGGAGGGGCAGTACTGAGGGAGCGCCGCACTGTTGAAGGGGCAGTACTGAGGGAGCGTGGCACTGTCGGAGGGGCAGTACTGAGGGAGCGCCGCACTGTTGGAGGGGCAGTACTGAGGGAGCGCCGCACTGTCGGAGGGGCAGTGCTGAGGGAGTGCTGCACTGTCGGAGGTGCTGTCTTTCAGATGAGATGTTAAACTGAGGCCCCATCTGCTCTCCGAGGTGGATGTGAAAAATCCCACGGCCACTATTTGGAAGAAGAACAGGGGAGCTTATTCCTGTGGCCAATATTTATCCTTCAACCAACATCACCAAAAAAAAAGAGATAACCTGGTCATTCTCTCGATACTGTGTGTGGGAGCTTGCTGTGCAAAAATTGATGTTGCGTTTCCCACATTACAACAGTGACTACACTTCAAACGTACTTCATTGGCTGTAAAGCGCTTTGAGACGTCCGGTGGTCATGAAAGGTGCTTTAGAAATGCAAGTGACCAGTGGGGTGCCGCAGGGTTCAGTGCTGGGACCCCAGCTATTTACAATATACATCAATGATTTAGATCAAGGAATTGAATGTAATATCTCCAAGTTTGCAGATGACATTAAGCTGGGTGGCGGTGTGAGCTGTGAGGAGGATGCTAAGAGGCTGCAGGGTGACTTGGACAAATTAGGTGAGTGGGCAAATGCATGGCAGTTGCAGTATAATGTAGATAAATGTGAGGTTATCCACTTTGGTGGCAGAAACAGGAAGGCAGAATATTATCTGAATGGCGACAGATTAGGAAAAGTGGAGGTGCAACGAGACCTGGGTGTCATGGTACATCAGTCATTGAAAGTTGACATGCAGGTACAGCAGGCGGTGAAGAAGGCAAATGGCATGTTGGCCTTCATGGCTAGGGGATTTGAGTATAGGAGCAGGGAGGTCTTACTGCAGTTGTACAGGGCCTGGAATAGTGTGTTCAGTTTTGAGGAAGGATGTTCTTGCTATTGAGGGAGTGCAGCAAAGGTTCACCAGACTGATTCCCGGGATGGCAGGACTGACATATGAGGAGAGATTGGATCGACTGGGCCTGTATTCACTGGAGTTTAGAAGAATGAGAGGGGATCTCATAGAAACATATACATTTCTGACGGGATTGGACAGGTTAGATGCAGGAAGAATGTTCCCGATGTTGGGGAAGTCCAGAACCAGGGGTCACAGTCTAAGGATAAAGGGTAAGTCATTTAGGACCGAGATGAGGAGAAACTTCTTCACCCAGAGAGTGGTGAACCTGTGGAATTCCCTACTGCAGAGAGTTGTTGATGCCAGTTCATTGGATATATTCAAGATGGAGTTAAATATGGCCCTTATGGCTAAAGGGATCAATATGGAAAAAAAAAGTTTATATCCTGTGTTATGTATAAACATGAAAGTTATGTCTGATGTTTGTTATAATAACTTCTTCATTAAGGAAGGAGAAGTGTAATGTCTGCAAGCTTGTAATGTTTGTAGCTCCACACTGTGGATGTGGATGTATTGTGTACTGCAACTGCAGAGTTAATAATTAAACAGAACCAGGCAGATTCCGGAGGCTTCCCAGAGAGAGCTGCCTGCCATGTTGGAAGCTGTGTGTGCTTGTGCTCTGTGAATATATCACACGCACATTCTCTCTCACACACTCTCTCTCACACTCGCACATTCTCTCTCACACACTCTCTCTCTCACACTCGCACATTCTCTCTCACACACTCTCTCTCACACTCGCACATTCTCTCTCACACACACACTCTCTCACACTCGCACATTCTCTCTCACACACACTCTCTCTCACACTCGCACATTCTCTCTCACACACACTCTCTCTCACACACGCACATTCTCTCTCTCACACACTCTCTCTCACACTCGCACATTCTCTCTCTCACACACTCTCTCTCACACTCGCACATTCTCTCTCTCACACACTCTCTCTCACACTCGCACATTCTCTCTCTCACACACTCTCTCTCACACTCGCACATTCTCTCTCTCACACACTCTCTCTCACACTCGCACATTCTCTCTCTCACACACTCTCTCTCACACTCGCACATTCTCTCTCTCACACACTCTCTCTCACACTCGCACATTCTCTCTCTCACACACTCTCTCTCACACTCGCACATTCTCTCTCACACACACACTCTCTCTCTCTCACACACACTCTCTCTCTCACTCACCGTAAAAATCACCCTCCTCTGCCCTTGCTTTGCTGGTGTGTGTGTATGTGTGTGCTGCTGCAGCCGTTGTCTCGCGGCCGCTGCTGATGTTGGGAATGGGGGCAGGGCTGGCACCAGTACCTGTACATGCATGCTGGTAATGTCCTTTTGTTACTGTTTGTAGCTGATTGTATTGATTCATTAAAGTTTCAACTTATAAATGTAAACTCGCCCTAACGATTGTATTTATTCATTAAAGTTTTAACTTTAAAATGTAGACTCACCCTAATGGAAAAATCATTTACCCGGAATCGCCCAATCCCCGAGGGACCCAGATAATCGAGAGTTGCCTGTAGTAAGATAAAACAAGAATGAAAGATAAACTTGTATTTACCTGGTGCCTTTTACAACCTCTGGACACGTGGTTCCCATTGTGATTTCAGCTCCCAGTATTGTATCCCTATTGCACGGAATTCCCTGGGGGAACTGTGAGCGAGGATTTATGTCACATCTTTATGATGTCCTTCGGGCAATGCCCTCCAAAGTGCTTGGCAATGAACTACTTTTGGAGTGCAGCCTCGGTTGTGATGTGGGGAAAATGCAGCCAATTTGTACGCAAGATCTCACGACAACCTGCATCTGTATAGCGCCTTCAACACAGAAGAATTTCCCAAAGCACATTTCAGAAATGTAATCGGAAAAACGGCCACCCTACCAAGGAAGGAGATATTGGGAAGGGTGGCCAAAAGCTGGATCAAAGGTATTGTGTCTTGAATAAAGAGTCAGACGAGATACTGCAAGTTCAAAGTAAGTGTGACCATAGTCCTTTATTACAGATCTCAGAGTGCCTTTCCAGCCTGTGAGGTCTCCTTATATACAGGTGCTCCCAAGGGATTGTGGGATCCCTTGGGGCTCCAGGAGATGAGCCCTCTGGTGGTTAAACATGGTATTTACAGGTTTACATACATAACAAAAGGTGTGTTATAAGGAAGATCTTAAAGGAGGAGAGAGTTGGAGATGGGAAGGGGTCTCAGGATGAAATTCCAGTGTAGAGTCTGCACGACCGAAAACCAACCGTGGGGCGCAGAGCGATGGGAGTGTAGAAGAGACGAGAGTCAGAGAAATGGAGAGTTCAACGCTGTAATGTATTTGCTTCGTGGGCTCCTTGCTTGAGAATTCATAGCAACACATTGCTATTAGTAACTAGTTAGTTTATTATCAAAAGGTTTAACAATCACATGACACCTTACCAGTTCATCCATCAGGCTCATAACCACCTGCCCCGTCGTGGATCCCCCGAACCCAACTGACTGGGGTTTTATTGAGTCTTGTGAACATACATTACAGGCGGGTTGTTGCGGGGGAGGAGGTTGCAGAGATCAGGGAGTGGGGGTGGGGGGGGCGAGGCCATGATGGTCGGCAAGGAGCAAAGGGGGAAGCAGTACAGGTAACTGAACGAATGGCCTCAATCTTCGTGGCAACAAGGTCCACGATCTCAGTGCACTGCCTTTAGAATCATAGAACGTTTACAGCATGGAAGGAGGCCATTCGGCCCATCGAGCCCGTGCCGGCTCTCTGCAAGAGCACCTCAGATAGTCCCACCCCCCCCACCCTTTCCCCGTAGCCTTGCAAATTTTGTTCCTTCAGATACGCATCCAACTCCCTTTTGGCGCTAAAATTGAATCTGCCTCCATCACCCTATCAGGCAGTGCGTTCCAGACCCGCTGCGTAAAAAGGTTACATCACCTTTGGTTCTTTTGCTGATATAAAAAGTATGGGGCATGTGCAATGGAGACCGAGAACATGCCATTATTACACAGCACTGTACATATAAATGTATGAAATAGAAACTTGAATTTGAAATTAAAGAGCCATAATTTTGAAGTCAGTCACTAATGAAACAACAACACTCACACAGCAAGTTCCCCGAAGGTTTCGGAGCTAACAGTGACCAATGACTCAAGTTACTCAGGGCCGGGCACAGACAGAGAAGCTGTCTAACTGAGAAACCGAGAACATCACAAAGAGTTACTCAGAAACTTACATGGATTAAGGCCGCCCAGGAACAAGGAATAGTGGGAGAAGGACGACAAACCAAGTGGATAAATGAGGAATCATAGAATCCTTTCCGGAAGAGTTGGGTCATTGAATATATTTAAGGTGGAGATAGACAGATACTTGAGTGATAGGGGAGTGAAGGGTTATGGGGAGTGGGCGGGGAAGTGGAGCTGAGTCCATGATCAGATCAGCCATGATCTTATTGAATGGCGGAGCAGGCTCGAGGGGCCAGGTGGCCTACTCCTGCTCCTATTTCTTATGTTCTTATGTAATTGGCCGAGACCACAATGGGTTGAGAGCGAATTAGCAGCGCGCTTCACAGCACGGAAGATTGTCTCTTCATTTGAAGTCAGTGGCAAAAGACTAGAACCTTCAATCTAATGTTTGACATGCTCCTGCTGCATTTCTGTGAGTGCCACAGTAATAGAGGCCATTTACTTTAAGGGGGAAAGGCTTGTATAGAAATAATCCAGCCGGGAATACAGTAGGCCTACATTAAGTGTTTGGAGGTGAACTTTGCCCCCTCGTTAATGGCAGTGATGTAAGTGATGGAGAGCCTTTGCCAAAGTGTACATCCATGAAACTATTGGCTGTGTGTGAGGTCGCCCAGAATTACATTTTTATGGCTGTTGCCTGTAAAGGTTCAGACAGATGGCCCAATGATCAGTTCCTGTACAAGCCATTTGGAGGCTGCTCTGAGCTTATAAGTTTCAAAAACAAATTAACTGCTGTTGGTGCTGGGAGTGGAACAGTTTCCATTTCAGGCACCCAAACATGGTCAAGGTAGGGTTAGAGACAGAGTAAAGCTCCCTCTACACTGTCCCATCAAACATTCCCAGCGCAGGTACAGCATGGGTTAGGTACAGAGTAAAGCTCCCTCTGCACTGTCCCATCAAGCACTCCCAGGGCAGGTACAGCACGGGCTAGATACAGAGTAGGGAGCCTGGAGGCAAAAAGGAGAAAACCAACAGAACAGAATGAATAGTTACCTAGATTACAGATTATTAGAAAGTTTTTTTGATGTGCTAGTTGTTTTTACAACATGTTTCTCTAAGTGCCTTATTACTCTAAGAGGACTAAGGGAACTGTGCTTCGTAAAGTGTAGTGTGAGAATGGTGTCGGGCCAAAGGAAGTGGTTCTCCCCATGGGACAGCCCATTATTGAGGCTGAGGGAGTGGACAGGAGTGCTGGCAGAGGGACAATGCACATGTGGGCCCCAGAGCCCAGCTCAGTTGTTGGCCCCCGAGGACCGATTGCGGCCTCCCGCCCTGTCCCCGTTACACATTCCAATTACACTGAGCAGCTGTGTGGGTAATTTGGCAGGTGAGGGAGAGAGGAACAGATAAGAGCTGGTTGTAATAAGTCTCCAAGTGCGCAGTCAGCATCATTAAGTTAAAAGAAACACGCACTTAAAGTTCAGATTTTTGGAGCATTTGAAGGAACAAAGCCGAGTATGGTATTAATATCATTTCTTCTGTCCTCAGAAGAGTCTAAAGTGTTCAGCAGTGCATTAAATATTTCTGGGAAAGCAGACACTGCTCTTGCAACAAGTTAACCTGCTTTTAATGTTGGATTGAGGGAGAAATATCGGCCAGGACACTGGAAGTATCTCTCGAATCTAAGTGGGCAGATATGGCTTCGGTTTAACATCTCATCCGAAAGATGGCACCTCCGACAGTGCAGCACTCCCTCAGCACTGCCCCTCCGACAGTGCAGCACTCCCTCAGTACTGCCCCTCCGACAGTGCGGCGCTCCCTCAGCACTGCCCCTCCGACAGTGCGGTGCTCCCTCAGTTCTGCACTGGGAGTGTCAGACTAGATTTTTGTGCTCAAGTCTTTGGAGTGGGACTTGAACCCACGACCTTCCAACTCAGAAGTGAGGGTGCTACATGTTGTGCATCTGTAAAGCATGCACTCCCATGTTCAGCCACCAGGGAGTACATCCACTGAAGTCCCAAAGGATCCCAGCATCCCTTGGGAGCACTGTATATAAGCTGGCCCCTAAGGCCTGTTCCTCACTCTGGAGTGTCTTAACAAAGACTGAGGTCACTGTTACTTTAACCTCCCTGTGTGTCGTCTCATCTGTGTTAGGAACATAATAACTGGCGACGAGTATACAAATCCAATGCAAAGATGCAGCAAACTGTGGGCATCCTGGAGAAGTTCTCGGAGGGTGAGGACTGGGAAGCCTATGTCGAACGGCTAGACCAGTACTTTGTAGCCAACGAGCTGGATGGAGAAGGAAGCGCTGCAAAAAGGAGAGCGTTCCTCCTCACGGTTTGCGGTGCACCGACCTACAGCCTCATGAAGAATCTTCTGGCTCTGGTGAAACCCATAGATATGTCATATGAGGAGCTGTGTACACTGGTTCAGGAGCATCTTAACCCGAGGGAGAGCATGCTGATGGCGAGGTATCGGTTCTACACGTGCCAGTGATCTGAAGGTCAGGAAGTGGCGAGCTACGTCGCTGAGTTAAGGCGACTTGCAGGACAATGTGAGTTTGACGGCTACCTGGAGCAGATGCTCAGAGACTGTTTTGTACTGTTCATTGGCCACGAGACCATCCTACGAAAACTTTTGACTGTAGAGACACTGACCCTCAGTAAGGTCATTGCGATAGCACAGGCGTTTATGTCCACCAGTGATAACACCAAACAAATCTCAGCACACAAGTGTGACCAATGTTCATAAAGTAACTGGAACTGTGTTTGCGAGCAGAAATGTACAGGGCAGAAACCACGAGTCTGCAACTGCCAGCAGGCCTCAGATGACCCAGATGACTCAGAGTCCGTAACAAAGGATGAATGCAAGGCAATTCACACCTTGTTGGCGTTGTGGAGGCTTCCATTCAGCCTATTCATGCCACTTCAAAGGGTATGTTTGCAAGAGCTGTGGAACAATGGGGCACCTCCAACGAGCTTGCAGACGAGCTGCAAGCTCTGCAAAACCTGCTAACCACCATGTGGCAGAGGAAGATCGGACCATGATGGATTAAAGCAATTTCGAGCCTCAGAGCAAAGAGGCAAATGCTGAAGTACACGGGGTGCACACATTTTCGATGAAATGTCCACCTATAATGCTAAATGTAAAATTGAATGGCTTACCAGTAGCCATGGAACTGGACACTGGCGCTAGCCAATCCATCATGAGTAAAAAGATGTTTGAGAGACTGTGGTGCAACAAAGCACTCAGACCAGCCCTGAGCCCCATCCACACGACACTGAGAACGTACACCAAAGAGCTTATCACTGTCCTGGGCAGCGCCATGGTCAAGGTCACCTATGAGGGCACGGTGCATGAACTGCCACTCTGGATTGTCCCGGGCAATGGCCCCACACTGCTTGGAAGGAGCTGGCTGGGCAAAATCCGCTGGAACTGGGATGACATCTGAGCGCTATCACATGTCGATGAGGCCTCATGTACCCAGGTTATTAAAAAATTTCCTTCCCTTTTTGAGCCAGGCATTGAAAACTTTTCTGAGGGAAAGGTGCGGATCCACTTGGTCCCAGAGGCATGACCCATTCACCACAAGGCGCGAGCGGTACCTCACATGATGAGGGAGAGAGTGGAAATCGAGCTGGACAGGCTGCAACACGAGGGCATCATCTCCCCAGTGGAATTCAGTGAGTGGGCCAGCCCGATTGTTCCAGTACTCAAAAGTGATAGCACGGTCAGGATTTGCGGCGATTATAAAGTAACTATTAATCGTTTCTCACTACAGGACCAATACCCGCTACCTAAGGCAGATGACCTATTTGGCAGGAGGCAAGACATTCACCAAGCTCGACCTGACTTTGGCCTACATGACGCAGGAGCTGGAGGGGTCTTAGAAGGGCCTCACCTGCATCAACACGCACAAGGGACTGTTCATCTACAACAGATGCCCGTTTGGAATTCGGTCGGCTGCAGCGATCTTCCAGAGAAACATGGAGAGCCTACTCAAGTCGGTACTATGCATGGTAGTTTTTCAGGACGACATATTGGTCACGGGTCGGGACACGGTCGAACACCTACAAAACCTGGAGGAGATCCTCCAGCGACTGGATCACGTAGGTCTGTGGCTGAAGAGGTTGAAATGCGTCTTCATGGCAACAGAAGTGGAGTTTTTGGGGAGAAAGATCACAGCAGACAGCATTTGGCCCACAGACGCCAAGACAGAGGCTATCAGGAACGCGCCCAGGTCACAGAACGTCACGGAGCTGCGGTCATTCCTGGGACTCCTCAACTATTTTGTTAACTTCCTACCGGGGTTAAGCACCCTCTTAGAACCCCTACATGTGTTATTGCGTAAAGGTGAGAACTGGATATGGGGAAAAAAACAAGGAATTTCTTTTGTGAAAGCCAGAAGCATTTTATGCTCCAACAAGCTGCTTGTATTGTATAACCCGTGTAAAAAACTTGTGCTAGCATGTGATGCGCCATCGTACGGAGTCGGGTGTGTATTACAACAAGCTAACATTACGGGGAAGTTGCAATCTGTCGCCTATGCCTCCAGGAGCTTGTCTAAGGCCGAGAGGACCTACAGCATGATTGAGAAAGAGGCATTAGCGTGTATGTTCGGGGTAAAGAAAATGCATCAGTACCTGTTTGGCCTCAAATTTGAGCTGGAAACTGATCACAAGCCCCTCATATCCCTGTTCGATTAAAACAAGGGGATAAATACTAATGCCTCAGCCCGCATACAAAGGTGGGCACTCGCGCTATCAGCATATAACTATACCATCCGCCACAGGCCAGGCACCGAGAACTGTGCGGATGCTCTCAGTTGGCTACCATTGCCCACCACGGGGGTGGAAATGGCGCAGCCTGAAAACTTGTTGATGGTCGTGGAAACGTTTGAAAATAATAAATCACCTGTCACGGCCCGCCAGATTCGGACTTTGACCAGCCAAGATCCCCTGCTGTCCCTAGTAAAAAACTGTGTACTGCATGGGAGCTGGGCCAGCATCCCTGTTGAAATGCAAGAGCTAATCAAGCCGTTCCAGCGACGAAAGGACAAGCTGTCCATTCAGGCAGACTGCATGTTGTGGGGTAACCGCGTAGTGTAACCCAAAAAGGGCAGGGAGACGTTCATCTCGGATCTTCACAGCACACAGCCGGGTATAGTAATAATGAAAGCGATAGCCAGATCCCACGTGTGGTGGCCTGGTATCGACTCGGACTTTGAGTCCTGTGAACGGCAATGCAGCGTATGTGCTCAGTTGAGCAACACGCCCAGAGAGGCACCACTAAGTTTGTGGTCCTGGCCCTCCAGACCATGGTCGAGGATCTAGGTCGATTATGCGGGCCGTTTCTCGGTAAAATGTTCCTGGTGGTGGTGGATGCTTTTTCAAAATGGATTGAATGTGAAATAATGTCAGGAAGCACCGCCACCGCCACCATTGAAAGCCTGAGGGCCATGTTTGCCACCCACGGCCTGCCTGACATACTGGTCAGTGACAACGGACCATGTTTCACCAGTGCCGAATTTAAAGAATTCATGACCCGCAATGGGATCAAACATGTCACCTCGGCCTCATTTAAACCAGCCTCCAATGGGCAGGCAGAGCGGGCAGTACAAACCATCAAACAGAGCCTTAAACGAGTCATAGAAGGCTCACTACAATTCGCCTGTCCCGAGTACTGCTCAGCTACCGCACGAGACCCACTCGCTCACAGGGGTGCCCCCGGCTGAGCTATTCATGAAAAGGACACTTAAAACCAGACTCTTGCTGGTTCAACCCAACCTGCATGATCAGGTAGAGAGCAGGCGGCAGCAACAAAATGTAAACGATGGTCGCGACACTGTGTCACGGGAAATTGATCTGAATGACCCTGTGTATGTGCTAAACTATGGACATGGTCCCAAGTGGATCGCGAGCACGGTGATAGCTAAAGAAGGGAATAGGGTGTTTGGAGTCAAACTAGACAATGGGCAAATTTGCAGAAAGCACCCGGACCAAACGAGGCTGCGGTTCACAGACTGCCCTGAACAACCCACAGCAGACACCACCTTTTTTGAGCCCACAACACACACCCAAAGGATCAACGACACCACCCCGGACCAGGAAATCGAACCCATCACGCCCAACAGCCCAGCAAGGCCAGGCTCACCCAGCAGCCCTGCAGGGCCAACAACACACCAGCCCAGCGAGGACACAGCCAACACACCAGAACAGACATTTGTACCGAGGCGGTCCACCAGGGAAAGAAAGGCTCCCGACCACCTCACCTTGTAAATAGTTTTCACTTTGACTTTGCCGGGGAGTGATGTGTATCTGTAAAGCATGCACTCCCATGTTCCGCCACCAGGGAGTGCATCCCCTGAAGTCCCAAGGGATCCCAGCATCCCTTGGGAGCACTGTATATAAGCCGGCCCCTAAGGCCTGTTCCTCACTCTGGAGTGTCTCAATAAAGACTGAGGTCACTGTTACTTTAACCTCCCTGTGTGCAGTCTCATCTGTGTTAGGAACACAATACTACCCAATGAGTCATGGCTGGCACCATTGTCCTTTAACACGGTGACTACATTAATGAAGAATTGGTCTTCTGCTCTAGGATACAGAGCAAATACCAGGCCTTAATTAAGTCAGCCTCTAACTGGCTGTAACGATGCCAGAGCTGAATATATCAAGGTAAATACATTTTACATACTTCTTCCAGTTGTCAGTCAGCAGTGGAAAGATGGATGGAATCCGCCAAGAAAACGGAGACAAAGGAGAGGAGCAGGAAACATTTATTGTTCCCTCTGGAGTGTGCTGTCAATAAATACAACTCAGACGGAGAATTAAACTAAGCAGATAAAGCCGGGTTAGTCTGCGCACTGAAGTGAAAGCAGTAATTTTCTGGAATCATGCTTAAGGCAGAGAGGCCGGCTGCTGGGAGCTGGCGTTGTTGCAGGCCACCTCTCCGGGACTTGTGCTGCAGTGGGTGGAAATTTGTTTTTTACTCATCCAGGTGCGGAGTGGCCACGGAGGTGAATGGAAATATATTTTAGCACGTTAACCGCGTCTCGTCATCGGATTTCTTTTTACTTGTTTGTTGACGGGATGTGGGCGTCGCTGGCATTTACTGCCCTTCCCTTGTTCCCATGGTCACCGTTACTGATACCACCGCACGCTGCTCCCTCCAATGGCCCCGGCCTGCCGATGGCCTCGAGGAGAAACTTCTTCACTCAGAGAATTGTGAACCTGTGGAATTCTCTACCACAGAAAGTTGTTGAGGTCAGTTCGTTAGATATATTCAAAAGGGAGTTAGATGTGGCCCTTACGACGAAAGGGTCAAGGGGTATGGAGGGAAAGCAGGAATGGGGTACTGAGGTTACATGATCAGCCATGATCTTATTGAATGGTGGTGCAAGCTCGAAGGGCCGAATGGCCTACTCCTGCATCTATTTTCTATGTTTCTATGTTGCCCTTGAGAAGGTGGTGGTGAGCCGCCACTTCAGAGGGGAGTTAAGAGTCAACCACATTGCTGTGGGTCTGGAGTCACATATCGGCCAGACCGGGTAAGGGTGGTAGATTTCCTTCCCTAAAGGAAAGCAGTGAACCAGATGGGTTTTTCCGACAATCTGGTCGTTTCAAGGTCATCGTTACTGATACCGCTGCACGCTGCTCCCTCCAATGGCCGCGGCCTGCTGATGGTCTTGCAGGCTGGGACCGCGCCGAGGCCGGGGTCATTGGAGGGAGTAGCGTGCGGTGGCATGCCACTGCAGTGAGCAGCGCTTGCTGCTGCAGGAGGGCGACGGCTACGAAGCCAGGTCGCGGGCAGGCACAGCAGGAGGGACGAAGGAGCGGGAAGAGTCCGTAGAGGGAAGTGACCCGGAGCCCGGGCGAGCCGTGAATCTGGGGCCCAGAAGAGGCGAGGGCCCAGGGGCAGCACGGGGCCAGCCCACACTGCGATGTGTGCATGTGTTCGGTCTGTGCAGCAGAGCAGGTCTCCAGTTAGTCTTGGGTAACCCTTGCTACTGGACCAAGACCTAGCTCTGTCAAGCTCTTGTGGTGGCTGGTGTGCAACGGTCACCACACGTTAAAAAAATCCACGCACAGGCATCTTCCACCCTTCAACATATAGTTCGGGATCTGGAATATTACATCTTTCATTGAAACACCTGTGAACTCATCCCTTTTTGGCGTGGAAACAAGTCATCCTCGCTTCAAGGGACTGCCTATGATGATGATACTGATACCAGCTTTTTATTCCCGATTTATTAATTGAGTTTTAATTCCCCAGCTGCCATGGTAGGATTTGAACTCATGTCTCTGGATCATTAGTCCCGGCCTCTGGATTACAGGTCCAGTAACATAACTGTAAAGTCCTGTCCCTACAGTACAGACTCACACGAGGCATGTAGTGAAGTCAAGGTCACTCTGGACCTGCACCTTTATTTCACAGCTCTGGAATGCTGCACTTGCCTGAGACCTGTCCTTATATACCTGTCTCTTGCAAGTGCACCCCTGGTGGTAAGGTATGCCGGTGGTTACAGGTCATCTCTGGTTACAGTCATGTATAGCATGTTGGGATACAGTTATATAGAACAATGTAAGATACATGACATCACCCTCCCCTAAGGTCTTATTGTCTTTATAAGTTCAGTCTCTCAGGTGGTCTACGCTCTCGCATGGAGCGTCTGAGTTGTGGTTCAGTTGTTTGCCTTGGTGTCTGTTTTTCTTTGGGTGTGGTTGCTGGTATCTCGCCTGGGCTGTCTGTTTCGATTGGTGTGATTGTTGTTGACTCGTCTGAGCTGGCTGTTGGGATTGCCCTTTCCTCAGGTTGTTCCCTCTGTCTGTCCACCAGGTGTGGTGCGAGTTCCACATTGTAGTCTGCCTCTGGTTCCGCAGTGTTGTTGGTAAATCTGCTTTTGACTTGGTCTACATGCCTCCGGCAGGTTTTGCCATTGTCCATTTGTACTACCAGTAGCCTGTTTCCTTCCTTGCCGTTTACTGTCCCTGCAAGCCATTTGGGACCCCTGCCATAGTTTAGTACAAACACTTTGTCCCCTATCTCATTCCATCTCCCCCTCAAATTTCTGTCATGGTATTCAGTCAGCTTACCGCGCTTTGCCTCAACGATTTCGAGCATGTCTGGGAGGATTAATGAGAGCCTTGTTTTTAAAGTCCTTTTCATCAACAGTTGCGCGGGGGGATCCCAGTCAGTGAGTGCGGAAGAGATCTGTATGCCAGCAGCAGTCACGACAGGCGACCCTGCAGCGTGGGACCTTGGATTTCAAGCATGCCTTGTTTAATGATTTGCACTGCTCTCTCCGCCTGGCTGTTGGAGGCCAGCTTGAACGGTGCCGTCTTGACGTGATTTATGCCGTGGTCAATGATAAAGTCTTGGAATTCTGCGCTGGTGAAGCACGGACCATTGTCACTGACCAATATGTCAGGGATTCCGTGCGTTGCAAACATGGTTGCGAGGCTCTTCACAGTGGTGGAGGTTGTGCTCAAGTTTAAAATGATGCATTCGATTCACTTTGTACAACTACGAGGAACATTTTGCCCATGAATGGGCCCACATAGTCTACGTGCACCCGCGACCACGGTTTGGTAGGCCAGGGCCAGGGGCTCAGTGGAGCCTCCCTGGGGGCATTGCTGAGTTGGGCTCAAATGGTGCACCTTCGGACGCAGAGCTCCAAGTCCGCGTCAATACCAGGCCACCAGACGTGGGATCTGGCTATGGCCTTCATGAGAACGATCCCCGGGTGCTCGCGGTGGAGCTCCCGGACAAATGCCTCTCTGCCTCGCAGAGGCATGACTACTCGGCTGCCCCACATCAGGCAGTCTGCTTGTAGTGATAGCTCATGCATGCACCTGTGAAAGGGTTTTAGTTCCTCGGGGCAGGCATCGCGAGCCTCTGCCCAGTCACCGGTTAGGACACATCTTTTTACTAAGGATAACGTGGGGTCGCTGGCCGTCCAGGCTCTGATTTGGCGAGCCGCCATGGGCGAACCTGTGGACTCAAAGGCATTGATTGCCATGACTATCTCACAGTCCTGTTTGTCAGACCCTTCCGTAGTCGCCAGGGGTAGCCTGCTGAGCGCGTCGGCACAGTTGTCTGTGCCTGGTCTGTGCCTTATGGTTCAGTCGTAGGACGCCAGCATGAGTGTCCACCTTTGAATTCGCGCCGAGGCGTTGGCGTTTATTGCCTTGCTCTCGGATAGGAGGGACGTGAGGGGCTTGTGGTCGGTTTCTAACGCGAACTTGGCCCCGAAAAGGTATTGGTGCATCTTTTTGACACCGTACATGCACATGAGCGTCTCCTTCTCTACCATTCCGTACCCACGCTCCGCCCGCGAAAGTGACCTGGAGGCATAAGGTATGGGTTGTAATTTGCCCGCACTATTGACATGTTGCAAAACGCACCCGACCCCATACGCTGACGCATCGCATGTGAGAACTAGCTTTTTACCTGGGTCAAAGAAAGTCAAAACACTGTTGGAACACAGAAGGTTGCGTGCCTTATTGAAGGCGCGTTCCTGGGCGTCCCCCTAAAACCAATCGCACCCCTTCCTGAGTAGCACGTGGAGAGGCTCCAGCAGCGTTAAGTTCTGCATAAAGTTCCCAAAGTAATTGAGTAGCCCGAGAAAGGCGCGCAGTTCTGAGACATTCCGGGGGTGCCAGGCGAATTGCTTCTGTTTTGGACTCTGTTGGGCGGATTCCATCAGCGGCAATCCTTCTGCCCAAAAATTCAACCTCGGGTGCGAGAAACAGGCACTTGGATTTCTTGACTCGTAGGCCTACCCGATCCAACCGCTTTAGTACTTCCTCCAAATTACGGAGATGGGAGTCGGTGTCCCTGCCCATGATAAGTATGTCATCTTGAAATACAACCGTCCCCGGGATGGACTTGAGCAGACTCTCCATGTTGCGCTGGAATATGGCAGCTGCTGACCTGATGCCGAATGGGCATCGATTGTACATGAAAAGGTCTCGATGTGTGTTGATGGTGGTGAGTAGCTTGGATTCCTCGGTCAATTCTTGCGTCATATACGCAGATGTGAGGTCTAATTTTGAGAAAAGTTTACCTCCAGCCAATGTGGCAAATAAGTCCTTCACTCTGGGCAGTGGGTACTGGTCCTGTAGGGAGACTCTGTTTATGGTAGATTTGTAGTCCCCACAGATTCGCACGGATCCATCAGGCTTCATGACTGGGACGATGGGACTTGCCCAGTCGCTAAATTCCACAGGTGATATAATGCCTTCCCGCAGAAGCCTGTCGAGTTCGTGTTCAATCTTTTCCCTCATCACATAGGGTACAGCTCTGGCCTTGTGATGGACTGGTCTAGCATCCTGTGTGATGTAGATTTTGACTTTGGCCCCTTTGAAAGTGCCCACACCTGGCTGAAAGAGATGTTCAAATCGCTTTATAACTGTTGAGCAGGAGGTCTGCTCCTCTAATGGCATGGACGTCATCCCATTTCCAGTTTAGTTTTGCCAGCCAGCTTCTCCCCAGCAGTGCTGGTCTCCGGGGACAATCCACAGGGGAAGTCGGTTCACTGTCCCTTTGTGTGTGACAGAGAGCATGGCACTGCTGAGGACTGGTACGATTTCTTTGGTATAGGTCCTTAGTGTGGTGTCGACCCTTGTGAGTTTTGGTCTGTCTCTTTTATGCGGCCACAGTTGTTCAAATTGTTGAGCGCCCATGAGAGATTGACTCGCTCCCGTATCCAGCTCCATGTTGACAGATATTCCGTTGAGTAGGACCCTCATCATTATAGGAGGCGTCCTGTTGTAGGAGCAGCGGCCATTGATCGTGTTGACCCGCTGTACACCGGTGTCCCGGGTACTGTCCCCACCATCTTCTGGTCCACTTTCCGACCCATCCGATTCGTATACCAGCCGAGCTGTCGTTTTTTTGCACATGTGGGCCAAATGCCCTGTATATTCACAATTTCTGCAAACAGCCTGCTGAAATCGACATCCCCTTGACGAGTGCCGATCCCCACACCTCCAGCACAGACCTGTTCCATTGTTCAAAGAGTTCCCAGAGAATGAGCTGCGTCTGGCTGATCTCTCTTGAGCTTCTCTCAGTTTGTAGTTGATTGCTCGCATTGTGGGTTGATGAGGTGTGAACAGCTGTTCCTGTGGCCCTTGATGGCTTCTGCCTGCTGTCGAGAGCCTGTTCTCCTGGTTTTGTCTGTGTGTGCGGGTAGCAGCTTGTTTAGTGCTGTGAACTCCTTGTTCCGATATTTCATTAGTTGTCGTACCTGCATTGAAAATCAACCTCGTTTCTTCTTCCCCTACCAAGAATGTCTGTGCAACCAGTGCTGCTGCCTCTATAAGGTCAGGTTCTTGGCCTCTATGAGCTTTCGGAATATGCCTGCGTGGCCTATTCCTTCAATGAAAAAGTCTCTCAGCATTTCTCTCCTCAGTTCATCGGAGAACTCACATAAACTAGCCAACCTCCGAAGTTCCGCCACGAAGTCGGGTATGCTCTGGCCCACACAGCATCTGTAGTTGTAGAACCTGTGTCTGGCCATGTGTAGGCTGCTCGCTGGCTTCAGGTGGTCTCTTACCAGTGTGCTCAATTCTTTAAACGACTTGCTTGCTGGTTTCTCGGGTGCCAACAGATCCTTCATTAAAGCGTATGTTTTCGAGCCACAGCTGGTCAAGAGATGGGCTCTTCTCTTGTCTGCCTTATCGTCGCCTAACCAGTCTTTGGTTACAAAACTTTGCTGGAGCCTTTCTATAAAGTCCTCCCAATTGTCTCCCGCATTGTACTTTTCATCTGATCCGTTGTTCGCCATTCTGTGGATTCTGTAATTCGTAACCCATCACCACTGTAAAGTCCTGTCCCCTCAGTACAGATTCACACGAGGCATGTAGTGAAGTCAAGGTCACTCTGGACCTGCACCTTTATTTCACAGCTCTGGAATGCTGCATTTGCCTGAGACCTGTCCTTATATACCTGTCTCTTGCAAGTGCACCCCTGGTGGTAAGGTATGCTGGTGGTTACAGGTCATATCTTATTACAGTCATGTATAGCATGTTGGGATACAGTGATATATAATAATGTAAGATACATGACAATAACCACTATGGTATAGTCTTTAGCAGAAACAAAAGCACTTTGCCCATAAAAACCAACACATCACATGTTGGACGCGAAACAGGGGCATCAACTCGGCTGCTAATTTATTCGAGTGCCAGTTTCTCTCGGATGCTCATGTTCTCTCTTATGTCTGTGATGTACTTGTGAATGATTCCACGAGGCAATGTTTTGTACTCAAGCTGTCCTTTATTCCAAACTCTAGAGTGAGGCACAAGCGTGGTGGGCAGCCTTTTATACTGGGCCCTGCCACCAGGGCAGGAAACTCCCGGTCTCCACCAGTTGCACCCTCTAGTGGTGCCAGCATGTATACACACGGTGAAAACGTTATTGAGGGTCCATCAGGTAAACAAGTCTCCATTTGATGCAGCCACACAGTGACTACACAGAGAGTACATCCGTCGTCTGCACTTACAACATCCTCGCCTCTGAGTCAAAAGGTTGTGGGTTCAAGCCTGCCGACAGAACTTCAGCACACTGCGGGGGGAGGGGGGGGAGAGGGGGTGGGATCTTCTGGTCATGTGCCACCCTGTGGAAACCCTGAGAAAAATGGCATAGAACCCCGAATGAGAAATTAATCTCCCGCCCCCCCCCCGCACCCCCATCATCTGGGTCAGTTCCGCGCAGTGTCGAGGGAGTGCAGCATTGTCAGACATGCTATGTTAATGTTTGAGATGCTGAACTGAGACCCTGTCCTCCTGTTTAGTGGTCGGGAACTATCCCACTGCATTTTTCTTTTGAGCGAGAGAGAGAGAGATCCTGGTGTCCTGTCCAACTTTCATCACCCATCCAACATTACCAAGAACAAATGATCCGATCGTTGCAATTTGTGCACAAGTTGCCTGCTACATTTGCCTACAAAACTTCATGAGTGGATCATTGGCTGTGGAGCACTTTGGGATGCCCTGTATAAATCCACTGATGGTGTGTCTCTCAGACAGCCTGAGACCTAGCCGTGTCACCAATCCATGCTGCCGCTGTGTGAAGTCTGTGTGCATGGGTTGATTGGAGATGTCCTGGTTGTGCGACTTGCTCCCGAGGTTCTGTTCTTTAAGCTTCTGTCTGCGCAGGTAAAAAGCTCTCTTACTATATGTCATGTATGTACATTCTGTTTGTAGCCACCAGATGGCGTCATTGTTGGAGGCCACTGAGCAGCACGCACATGGTGCTGCTCTGGTATAAAAGGCCAGCCATTTTGAGAGTCAGGCACTTTGGGCCGAAATAAAGCAGAGCCAAGGTTGTGCCTTGCTTAGTTAAACAATACTCAGTTTGAACCTTTATTGCATACTAAACATTTGGCAACAAGAATACAAGAACCTTTGTTTGCAAAATGAGCATGATTGGATTTTTAGAGCGATATGTGGAGGGAGAATATTGGGCAGACTTTGTTAGCCATTTGAACTAGTACTTCGTGGCCAACAAAATGAAGGGGGTCGACGATCCAGATCAGCGCCGGGCCGTGTTCCTCACTGTGTGCGGTTCAAAGATCTACGGTCAGATAAAGAATCTACTCATGCCTACTGATCCAACAGAGAAAACGTACAAGTTGTGTACATTGGTACAGGAGCACCTCAAGCCAGATGACGGCATCATCATCTCGAGATACAGGTTTTATACACATGTTCGATCGGAGGGCCAGAGTGCGGCGGAATTCGTTGCCGACCTGAGACGTCTAGCGGGACCGTGCAAGTTCGGGACGGTGTTGGCGGACATGCTGCGGGACTTCTTCGTTATCGGTATCCACCACGAGGTGACCCTGCGCAAACTTCTGGCGGTGGAGGAGTTGGATTTAAAAAGGGCCATCCAGATCGCTCAATCATGTATGACGATGGACAGGAGTCGAAAGGAAATATCGGTGACGAACCGAACCTCGGCAAGTACTGTAAATGCAATTTATTCGGCGATCGGCAGAGCGGCACATGGCAGGGCCTATCCAGCTGCGTTCGCGAAACCTGTGGCTGCCCAAAATTTGCCAGTGGGAATGTATCCGACTTCTCCGTGTTGGCGTTGTGGGTGAAATCATTGGCACCAGCAGTGCCGATTTAAGCAATATAGTTGCAAAGGCTGTCTGAGAGTGGGGCATTCCAGCGCAAATATCCGCAGATGAGCAAGCGAGCTGCGACACATCACGTGGAGGATGAGAGTCAGACTAGCGTGGATCTGGATACGCAATCTGAGATGCCTGAGGAGGAAATGTATGGACTGCACTCCTTCATAACCAAGAGTAAACCGATTTTGATTAATGTGAAGTTTAACGGGATACCGGTATCGATGGAACTGGACACGGGGGCAAGTCAATCGAACATGAATGAGAGGGCATTTAATAAGCCGTGGGATACTAAGACTGTGAAGCCCAGGCTGAGTCCTGTAAATGCCAAGCTGCACACGTACACCAAAGAACTGATAAAGGTGATTGGCAGTGCACAAATTAATGTGTCGTATAATGGTGCGGTTCATGAGTTACCGCTGTGGATTGTTCCAGACATTGGCCCAACGCTGTTCGACAGGAGCTGGTTGGAGAAAATCAGATGTGACTGGATCAACATAAAGGCATGTCATCAGAGGAAGATATATGTGTCCAAGTATTGAGCAAGTTCCCCTCGCTGTTCGAACCAGGTATCGGCAACTTCACGGGAGCCAAGGTGCAGATCCACGTGGACTCAGATGCAAGGCCCGTCCATCATAAAGCTCAGGCAGTGCCGTATATGATGAGGGAGAAGGTCAAAATTGAACTGGACAGACTCCAGCGTGAAGGGATCATATCACCGGTCGAATTTAATGAATGGGCCAGCCCCATTGTTCCTGTGCTGAAAAGTGATGGCAGAGTCAGAATCTGTGGTGACTACAAGGCCACGATCAACAGGGTTTTGAAACAAGGTCAGTACCTGTTACTAAATGCTGATGACTTGTTTGCGACGCTAACAGGAGGGAAGTCGTTCACAAAACTGGACTTGACGTCGGTTTATATGACACAGGAGTTGGTCGAGATGTCGAAGAGACTTGCGTGCATTAACACACACAAAGGACTGTTTATTTACCACAGGTGCCCTTTCGGAATTTGCTCGGCGGCAGCAATATTCCAGAGGAATATGGAAAGTCTACTGAAATCTGTTCCCAGAACCGTCGTGAACTAAGATGACATCCTGATCACCGGTCGTGACTCCAAGGAACATATGAACAACCTGGAAGAGGTTCCACTGCATTTGGATAGAGTGGGACTCAGACTGAAACGCTTGAAGTGCGTCTTCATGGCACCAGAAGCCGAATTCCTCGGGAGGAAAATCGCCGCTGATGGCATCAGACCCACTGACGTGAAAACCAAGGCCATCAAGAATGCACCCAAGCCGCAGAACGTGACAGAGCTATATTCGTTCCTGGGTCTACTCAATTACTTTGATAACTTCCAACCTAAATTGAGCACCTTACTAGAACCATTGCACATGCTATTGAGGAAAGGTGACAACTGGGTGTGGGGCGCATCGCTAGACAGGGCTTTCGAGAAAGTTTTGCTCGAACAAGCTGCTGGTACATTATGACCCATGTAAATGTTTAGTTTTGGCCGGTGACGCATCGTCTTATGGAATTGGTTGTGTGTTACAACAAGCCAATGAATCGGGGGAACTTCAACCTGTCGCGTAAGCATCCAAAAGTTTGTCGAAAGCAGAAAGAGCCGACAGCATGGTAGAAAAAGAAGCTTTAGCGTGTGTGTACGGTGTTAAAAAGATGCATCAATACCTGTTCGGTCTGAGGTTCGAATTAGAGACCGATCACAAGCCGCTCATTTCATTATTTTCCAAGAGCAAAGATATTAATACCAACACTTCATCCCGCATCCAAAGGTGGGCGCTGACATTATCTGCCTATGATTATGTCATTCACCACAGACCTAGCACAGAGAATTGTGCCGAAGCTTTGAGCCGGTTGCCGTTGCCCACACCGGAGGTGGAAATGCCACAACCGGCGGGTCTAATGTTAATCATGGATGCTTTTGAGAGTGAAGGTACTCCTGTCACAGCTCAACAAGTTAAGACCTGGACCAGCCAGGACCCGATATTATCGGTGGTAAAGGGTTGCATCCTCAAATGGGATTGGTCTGCCTTATCTAAGCAAATGTGCGAGGAGGCCAAACCGTACATTCATCACAAGGACGAACTGTCTATTCAAGTAGATTGTATAATGTGGGGCAATTGTGTTGTAATTTCCAAGAAAGGGAGAGAAGTTCATGCGTGAGTTACACAGCACACATCCTGGTATAATGAAGGCCATCGCCAGGTCCCATGTATGGTGGCCAGGAATTGATTCTGAGCTGGAAGCATGCGTGCATCAGTGAAACACCTGCATGCAGCTCAGCAAAGTACCAGCGGAATCGCCGCTGAGTCTGTGGTCATGGCCATCCAAACCTTGGTCCAGGATCCATGTAGATTTTGCAGGTCCCTTCCTGGGCAAGATGTTTTTAGTGGTGGTGGATGCTTATTCGAAGTGGATAGAATGCATAATCATGTCATCCAGTACGTCCACAGCAACCGTCGAGAATCTCAATGTCATGTTCGCGACACATCATCTGCCTGACATAGTGGTGAGCGACAATGGGTCGTGCTTCACCAGTCAGGAGTTTCAGGAGTTTGTAAAACTTAATGGCATAAAACATGTAAGGTCAGCACCGTTTAAGCCTGCATCCAATGGGCAAGCAGAACGTGCAGTACAAATTATCAAGCAAAGCATGAGGAGAATAACCCAAGGGTCACTGCAGACCCGTTTGTCCTGCATACTGCTGAGTTACAGGACAAGACCCCACACACTCACAGGGGTCTCGCCTGCTGAACTCATGATGAAAAGAGGTCTTAACACCAAGCTATCTCTGGTACACCTGGATTTAAATAATCATGTTGAATACAGAAGACAGAGTCAAAAAGGGTACCACGATCGCACAACTGTGTTACGCGAGATTTCTGTTAATGATCCTGTATACGTGTTGAACTATGGTCAGGGTCCCAAATGGATCACTGGTACAGTCATGGCCAAGGAGGGCGACAGAGTATTTGTTATTAAGCTGAAGAATGGGCAAACTTGCAGGAAACACATGGATCAGACAAAGCTGAGGCACACAGACAAGCCAGAACACTCGGACGAAGAAACCATCGACGGACCGTGAGGGGGTGGTAGGAGTAGAACTCTCAGCCAGCACCGAGGGAGTTGTGTTGGTTTATGTTGATGCCGGTTTGCTGATGAAGTTGGGTTTTGGAGATCAGCTTCTGACTGGCTTTCAGATCGAAAATCTCCAAATTACAGCCCGGTTGTGGCATATTGTGAAATGATGCATTTTGGTGGAAAGAATGAGGAGAGGAAATATAAACTAAAGAGTACAATCCTAAAGAGGGTACGCGAACAGAGAGACATAAGAACATAAGAAATAGGAGCAGGAGTCGGCCATACGGCCCCTCGAGCCTGCTCCGCCATTTAATATGGTCATGGCTGATCCGATCATGGACTCAGCTCCACTTCCCCACCTGCTCCCCATAACCCCTTATCCCCTTATCGTTTAAGAAACTATCTATTTCTGTCTTAAATTTATTCAATGACCCAGCTTCCACAGCTCTCTGAGGCAGCGAATTCTACAGATCCACAACCCTCTGAGAGAAGAAATTTCTCCTCATCTCAGTTTTAAATGAGCGGCCCCTTATTCTAAGATCATGCCCTCTAGCTCTAGTCTCTCCCATCAGTGGAAACATCCTCTCTGCATCCACCTTGTCAAGCCCCCTCATAATTTTATATGTTTCGATAAGATCACCTCTCATTCTTCTGAATTCCAATGAGTAGAGGCCCAACCTACTCAACCTTTCCTCATAAGTCAACCCCCTCATCCCCGGAATCAACCCTAGTGAACCTTCTCTGAGCTGTCTCCAAAAGCAAGAATATCCTTTTGTAAATATGGAAACCAAAACTGTACGCAGTATTCCAGGTGTGGCCTCACCAATACCCTGTATAACTGTGGCAAGACTTCCCTGCTTTTATACTCAATCCCCTTTGCAATAAAGGCCAAGATTCCATTGGCCTTCCTGATCACTTGCTGTACCTGCATACTATCCTTTTGTGTTTCATGCACAAGTACCCCCAGGTCCCGCTTTACTGCGGCACTTTGCAATCTTTCTCCATATAAATAATAACTTGCTCTTTGATTTTTTTTCTGCCAAAGTGCATGATCTCACACTTTCCGACATTATATTCCATCTGCCAAATTTTTGCCCATCACTTAGCCTGTCTGTGACCTTTTGCAGATTTTTTGTGTCCTCCTCACACACTGCTTTTCCTCCATCTTTGTATCATCAGCAAACTTGGCTACATTACGCTCGGTCCCTTCTTCCAAGTCGTTAATAGAGATTGTAAATAGTTGGGTATTGTAAAGACCCAGGGGTATATGTACACAAATCGTTGAAGGTGGCAGGGCAGGTTGAGAAAGCGGTTAGAAAGGCTTACGGGATCCTGGGCTTCATAAATAGAGGCATAGAGCCGGAAAGTGCCCCTCCCGATAAGGCCACTGACCGCCTGAAAGTGGCGGCCACGGGTGGCGTGGAATGGCCGCCGACTCTCCGCGGAGGGGCCGCCATTTTGTAAATTGCCCTTCCTCAGGAGCGGAGCGGTGTCTGGGACCGCTAAACCCGTCTTCCCTCCACGGCCTGCACGTGCCGACCCCGTATCGCCTGGCGGGTAACCCCTCTTGAAATTGCTCCTCGAGAGCAGCCACAGGCCGGTGCCCCCCCGACTGCTTTTGCTGTGAAATGGAGGCACGGCCACCCTTAGATGGGAGGGCGCACTGCTGCGGCCGCCGGCCTTATTTTCTTTTGTCGGCCGACTGCCAGGTCGGGCCGACAATTACGCCCCCCCCCCCCCGGGTTCAGCCGGGCCGCCAACAGGACCCCCTTCTCGGGTACCGGACCGCTGGCCCGGCCGAAACCCTCCCCGCTGGCCCAGTGAACCAAACTCAAATCAACACAAAAACAAAATACCGCGGATGCTGGAAATCTCAGCGGGTCAGGCGGCAGCTGTGGAGAGGAAGGGGTTAAGGTTTCGGGTCGATGACCCTTCGTCAGAACTCTGCTTCCTCTCCACAGATGCTGCCTGAGCTGCTGAGCTTTCCAGCATTTTCTGTTTTTAATAACTAAAATAAATGCAGGGCTCGCAGCGGCCCAGTCCTTTAACTGACGGGGAGAGACGCGGTGATGCGGTGATGCAGTGATGCGGTGATGCGGTGATGCGGTGATGCGGTGATGCGGTGAAGTGATGCAGTGATGCGGTGATGCGGTGATGCGGTGATGCGGTGAAGTGATGCTGTGATGCGGTGATGCGGTGATGCGGTGATGCGGTGAAGTGATGCGGTGAAGTGATGCAGTGATGCGGTGAAGTGATGCTGTGATGCGGTGATGCGGTGATGCGGTGAAGTGATGCGGTGATGCGGTGATGCGGTGATGCGCCAGCGCGATGACGTCGCCAGCACGGCGCTGATAACTGACCGCGGCGGACACTCCGCCCCTCCCCCACTTCCGCCCCGCTGGATTAAAAACCCAGAGGGGCTGAATTTCTCCGGGATGGGCCGCGTGCATTGCAGAGCCCAGAACGCTCCAGGAAGGGTCGGAGTGGCGGAGGGCAGTTTCTACCCCATCGAGTACAAAAGTGTGCAAATTATGCCGAACCTGTATCAAACACTGGTTCAGCCCCCACCTGGAGCACTGTGTCCGATTCTGGGCACCACACTTTAGGAAGGATGCGAAGGCCTTAGAGAGGGCGCAGAAAAGATTTACGAGAATGGTTCCAGGGAGGAGGGACTTCAGTTACGGGGATAGACGGGAGAAGCTGGGACTGTTCTCTGGGGAGCAGAGCAGGGAAGGTTGCCAGTTGTGCAGACTCATTGGCCTGTCAGGTGATGATTCCTGTTTGTATCTGTAAGTGAGGGCAATGGTTCACCCCCCCCAGCACTAATGTTTCTCGCTGAGGCGGCTACCTCAGCCAGCAAAGGGAGCCAGGAAACAGAGCATGTTTTAAATGGTGAGAGATTGGGAAATGTTGGTGTTCAGAGGGACCTGCGTGTCCTTGTACACCAATCACTGAAAGTTAACATGCAGGTGCAGCAAGCTATTAAGAAAGCAAATGGTACGTTGGTCTTTATTACAAGAGGGTTTGAGTATAAGAGTAAACATAGAAACATAGAAAATAGGTGCAGGAGTAGGCCATTCGGTCCTTCGAGCCTGCACCACCATTCAATACGATCATGGCTGATCATGCAACTTCAGTACCCCATTCCTGCTTTCTCTCCATACCCCCTGATCCTTTTAGCCGTCAGAGTCATATCTAACTCCTTTTTGAATATATCTAACAAACTGGCCTCAACAACTTTCTGTGGTACAGAATTCCACAGGTTCACAATTCTCCTCATCTCGGTCCTAAATGGCTTACCCCTTATCCTTAGACTGTGACCCCTGGTTCTGGACTTCCCCAACATCGGGAACATTCTTCTTGCATCTAACCTGTCCAATCCCATCAGAATTTTATATGTTTCCATGAGATCCCCTCTCATTCTTCTCAATTCCAGTGAATACAGGCCCAGTCGATCCAGTCTTTCTTCATATGTCAGTCCTGCCATCCCGGGTATCAGTCTGGTGAACCTTCGCTGCACTCCCTCAATAGCAAGAATGTCCTTCCTCAGATTAGGAGACCAAAACTGCACACAATACTCAAGGTGTGGTCTCACCAAGGCCCTGTACAACTGCAGTAAGACCTCCCTGCTCCTATACTCAAATCCTCTCGCTATGAAGGCCAAGATGAAGTAAAGATGTCTTACTGCAATTATACAGGGCCCTGGTGAGACCGCACCTGGAGTATTGTGTACAGTTTTGGGACCCGAAATTCACCGTCCCCGAAGGGCCGGCTACCGGGGAGTTTGGGCGGTCAGGCACTTTTCCCTCCCCGAGCCATATTCAGCTCGGCGGGGGATTTGAGCGGTGTACACTTCCGCCGGAAACGGCGCGGTGAAGCCGCTGTAAAGGAGGGTTTCCAGCGGTGAGCCCTGCAGCGTATGGGCCGCTGGAGAGGGACTACCACAGCGACATTCACCGAGGGAAAGGTAGGACTCTCCCGGCAGTGCCCTCGCGAGGTTTTCGATGCCGTGCTCGAACGCGACACCGCTGGGGCCCTTTGGTCGGTAAAAATTTTATTACTTATTATTGTTTTTGTTTCATTTTCCAGCATGCATCCGCAGTATTTATCTTTTGATATAGTTTTATTAATAACTAGTGTTTTTATTTCATTTTCCAGCATGAGTAGTATTTATCTTTTGATATAGTTTTATTAATAACTAGTGTTTTTATTTCATTTTCCAGCGTGCGCAGTATTTAGCTTTTGATATAGTTTTATTAATTGTTTTGTTTCCATTAAAGCTGCTGGGTGCTGCTCAGAGGTTTGCACATACCCCTGTACTTTTGTACAACTTTCAGGTCTGTCTCTTTAGCGGAGGCCTGTGGGCTGCAGAGACCTGCCTGGGCAGGGTTCACCCTGAGGATGGGAGGAGTGTTGGGACACCTGGTACACCTGGTCAGAAGCAGGGCAGCACGCAGGAGAAGGCACTGCCTTCAGCACCGTGCAGACAGGCAGCGGGCAAGGGAGGCAGCAGCCATGATTCGTTCATTCTGCGCCAGACCAGTGTGCCCGCCATCTTCACCGGCCCGAATCAGGATTGCGGTTTGGTTGCTTGGGGACAAGGGGATATTCCCTGTCCACTTGGCTGCTCACTCCTCTGCGGAACCCCAGGGCAGCGCCAGAGCATGCCTGCAATGACGCTCATTGAGCCGCCATCATCGAGCAGTGCACAGGCATCCTTAAGCAGAGGCTCCGGTGCCTGGACCGCTCTGGTGGCACCCTGCAGTACTCTCCTCAATGGGTCTCCTTCATCGTTGTGGTCTGCTGCACACTGCACAACCTGGCCCTCATGAGGGGACAGTCGCTGGAGGTCGAGCCAGCAGTACCCCCTGAGGAGGAGGAGGATCCCTGTCGCCCCAGAGCTAGGAGGCGTTGACTCATCGCCACCCTGGAAGGGCCGGGTGCGGACTGGCCAGCACCCTCCTGGGAGGGTGCGTCCTCACATATATGGAGGTGCCTGACACCTCCCCTGCAATTGCCCCCCATGCATTATGTACTGGCGGTCTGCCAGGTCTCCCCACGTCAGGAAACAGTATTCTTCTTCTGTCCTCCACACTGTCCATCAGTGTCTCCAGCTCCATATCAGTGAACCTGTTGGCTCTCCTTGCACCTCTTACACCAGCCATCCTTCCAAACTCCTTCCCCCCTCAGGGCCTTGCTGCAAACCTGGCTCAGTAGAAACCCTTACCTGTAACCTGAATTTCTCAGTGGTGATAACGCTCAAGTTAAGACAGCCACACCGCTGAAAAATCCACTTTGGAAGGGTTCATTAGCGCTGGAACGCATTTGTTCACTTTTGGAGCTGCATATGGGGTGGTCCAGCCACGAAAATCTTTGGCGCTAATGGCCCCAAAGAGGTGGGAGGAGCGCCAGCTTCCAGAGGGACTGAGTTTCGGGCCTTGATCTCCTTACCTAAGGAAGGATATACTTGCCACAGAGAGAGTGCAACAAAGGTTCACCAGACTGATTCCTGGGATGGGGGGTTTGTCCTATGAGGAGAGATTGAGCAGACTGAGCCGATATTCTCGAGAGTTTAGAAGAATGAGAGGTGATTTCAATTGAAACATACACAATTCTTACAGGGCTTTACAGGGTAGATGCAGGGAGGATGTTTCCCCCGGGCTGGAGAGTCTAGAACCAGGGGTCACAGTCTCAGGATAAGGGGTCGGCCATTTAGGACTGAGTTGAGGAGAAATTTCTTCACTCAGGGGGTGGTGAATCTTTGGAATTCTCTGCCCCAGAGGGCTGTGCAGGCTCAATCGTTGAGTATATTCAAGGCTGAGATCGATAGATTTTTGGACTCTGGGGGAATCAAGGGATATGGGGATAGGACGGGAAAGTGGGGTTGAGGTTGAAGATCCCCCATGATCTCATTGAATGGTGGAGCAGGCTCGAGGGGCCGAATGGCCGACTCCTGCTCCTAATTCTTATATTGTAGTGTAACAGAACCAAGAACAGGGAAGTTCGATCCTGGACATTATTTCAAGTTAAAGCTCAACTCCAGGTCAGGGGGACAACAAAGGAGCAGACAGCTTCAGAACTGAGGTCAGGAGACGCTTTGTCGCACACCAGCGTGCGTTCAGTGCCTGCAATGTGCTCGGGGCAGCAGGCAGTGGAGGTACAAACTGCAAAGTCAGTCAGTAGGCAGCTGGATCGTGGGTCTTTGTGCAAGGAGGTGCTGGATGGGTTGGCTGATTCCCCTCACCTGTACCTTGAGCAGAGACGAAGAACATCAGCTTGTTCCACTTACTTGCTCCTTTTCCTGATTGGTTACTGCAGTTAGCCGTACGTTGACTGTCATTCATCATCATCATAGGCAGTCCCTCGGAATCAAGGAGGACTTGCTTCCACTCCCAAAGTGAGTTCTTTGATGGCTCAACAGTCCGATACGAGAGCCACAGACCCCGTTACAGGTGGGACAGACATTAGTCGGGGGAAGGTGGGGCTGGTTTGCCGCGCGCTCCTTCCGCTGCCTGCGCCTGACCTCTTCATGCTCTTTGCGTCGAGACTCAAAGAGCTCACGCCCTCCCGGATGGACTTTCTCCACCTCGGGCGGTCTGCGGCCAGGGTCTCCCAGGTGTCAGTGGTGATGTCGCACTTTGCCAGGGAGGCTTTGAGGATGTCCTTAGAATGTTTCCGCTGCCCATCTTTGGCTCATTTACCATGAAGGAGCTCCGCATAGAGCATTTGCTTCGGGAGTCTTGTATCTGGCATGTGGACTATGCGGCCTGCCCAGCGAAGCGGATCGAGTGTGGTCAGTGCTTCAATACTGGGGATGTTGGCCTGGGCGAGGACACTGATGTTGGTGCGTCTGTCCTCCCAGGGGATTCGCAGGATCTTGCGGAGACATCATTGGTGATATATCTCCAGCGACTTGAGGTGTCTACTGTACACTGTTCATGCCTCAGACCCATACAGGAGGGCGGGTGTTACTACAGCCCTGTAGACCATGAGTTTGGTGGTAGATTTGAGGGCCTGGTCTTCAAACACTCTTTTCCTCAGACGGCCAAAGGCTGCACTGGCGCACTGGAGGCGATGCTGAATCTCCACATCAATGTCTGCCTTTGTTGATAAGAGGCTCCCGAGGTATGGGAAATGGTCCACGTTGTTCAGGGCCGTGCCGTGGAGCTTGATGACTGGGAGGCAGTGCTGTGCGGTGGGGACAGGCTGGTGGAAGATCTTTGTCTTACGGATGTTAAGTGTAAGGCCCATGCTTTCATATGCCTCAGTGAATACGTTGACTATATCCTGGAGTTCAGCCTCTGAAAGTGCACAGACGCAGGCGTCGTCCGCCTACAGCAGCTCAATGAATGAGGTTGGAGTGATCTTGGACCTGGTCTGGAGGCGGCTGTTGTGTATCTGTAAAGCATGCACTCCCAGGTTCCGCCACCAGGGAGCGCATCCCCTGAAGTCCCAAGGGATCCCAGCATCCCTTGGGAGCACTGTATGTAAGCCGGCCCCTAAGGCCTGTTCCTCACTCTGGAGTGTCTTAATAAAGACTGTGGTCACTGTTACTTTAACCTCCCTGTGTGCGCACTCATCTGTGTTAGAAACACAACAACTGGCGACTAGTACACGAATCCAACGCAAACATGCAGTAAACTGTGGGCATCCTGGAGAAGTTCTCGGAGGGTGAGGACTGGGAAGCCTATGTCGAACGGCTAGACCAGTACTTTGTAGCCAACGAGCTGGACGGAGAAGGAAGCGCTGCAAAAAGGAGAGCGGTCCTCCTCACAGTCTGCGGAGCACCGACCTACAGCCTCATGAAGAATCTTCTGGCTCCAGTGAAACCCACAGATAAGTCGCATGAGGAGCTGTGTACACTGGTTCGGGAGCATCTTAACCCGAGGGAGAGCGTGCTGATGGCGAGGTATCGGTTCTATACGTACCAGCGACCTGAAGGTCAGGAAGTGGCGAGCTACGTATCCGAGCTAAGGCGACTTGCAGGACAATGTGCTTTTCATGGCTACCTGGAGCAGATGCTCAGAGACTTTTTTGTACTGGGCATTGGCCACGAGACCATCCGCCAAAAACTTTTGATTGTAGAGACACCGACCCTCAGGAAGGCCATTGCGATAGCACAGGCGTTTATGTCCACCAGTGATAACACCAAACAAATCTCTCAGCACACAAGTGCTAGCAATGTTCATAAATTAACTGGAACTATGTTTGCGAGCAGAAAAGTACAGGGCAGAACCCACGAGTCTGCAACTGCCAGCAGGCCTCAGATGACCCAGAGTCCCCAACAAAGGATGAATGCAAGGCAATTCACACCTTGTTGGCGTTGTGGAGGCTTCCATTCAGCCTATTCATGCCACTTCAAAGGGTATGTTTGCAAGAGCTGTGGAACAATGGGGCACCTCCATCGAGCTTGCAGACGAGCTGCAAGCTCTGCAAAACCTGCTAACCACCACATGGCAGAGGAAGATCGGTCCCTTGGTGGATCAAAGCAATTTTGAGCCTCAGAGAGAGGAGGCAGATGCTGAAGTACACGGGGTGCACACATTTTCGACGAAATGTCAACCTATAATGCTAAACGTAAAATTGAATGGCTTACCCATAGCCATGGAACTGGACACTGGCGCTAGCCAATCCATCATGAGTAAATAGATGTTTGAGAGACTGTGGAGCAACAAAGCATTCAGACCAGCCCTGAGCTCCATCCACACAAAACTGAGAACGTACACCAAAGAGCTTATCACTGTCCTGGGCAGCGCCATGGCCAAGGTCACCTACGAGTGCACGAACTGCCACTCTGGATTGTCCCGGGCGATGGCCCCACACTGCTTGGAAGGAGCTGGCTGGGTAAAATCCGCTGGAACTGGGATGACATCCGAGCGCTATCACATGTCGATGAGGCCTCATATACCCAGGGTCTTAACAAATTTCCTTTCCTTTTTGAGCCAGGCATTGGAAACTTTTCCGGGGCGAAGGTGCGGATCCACTTGGTCCCAGAGGCACGACCCATTCACCACAAGGTGCGAGCGGTACCTCACATGATGAGGGAGAGAGTGGAAATCGAGCTGGACAGGCTGCAACACGAGGGCATCATCTCCCCAGTGGAATTCAGCGAGTGGGCCAGCCCGATTGTTCCAGTGCTCAAAAGTGATGGCACGGTCAGGATTTGCGGCGATTATAAAGTAACTATTAATCCTTTCTCGCTATAGGACCAATACCCGCTACCAAAGGCAAACGACCTCTTTGCGAGGCAAGATGTTCACCAAACTCGACCTGACTTTGGCTTACATGATGCAGGAGCTGGAGGAGTCTTCGAAGGGCCTCACCTGCATCAACACGCACAAGGGACTGTTCATCTACAACAGATGCCCATTTAGAATTCGGTCGGCTGCAGCGATCTTCCAGAGAAACATGGAGAGCCTATTCAAGTCAGTACCACGCACGGTGGTTTTTCAGGATGACATATTGGTCACGGGTCAGGACACCGTCGAGCACCTACAAAACCTGGAGTAGGTCCTCCAGCGACTGGATCGCGTAGGGCTGCGGCTGAAGAGGTCAAAATGCGTCTTCATGGCAACAGAAGTGGAGTTTTTGGGGGGAAGATCGCGGCGGACGGAATTCAGCCCACAGACGCCAAGACAGAGGCTATCAGGAACGCGCCCAGGCCACAGAACGTCACGGAGCTGCGGTCGTTCCTGGGACTCTTCAACTATTTTGTTAACTTCCTACCAGGTTTAAGCACCCTCTTAGAGCCCCTACATGTGTTATTGCGTAAAGGTGAGAACTGGGTATGGGGAAAAAAACAAGTAATTGCTTTTGAGAAAGCCAGAAGCATTTTATGCTCGAACAAGCTGCTTGTATTGTATAACCCGTGTAAAAGACTTGTGCTAGCATGTGATGCATTGTTGTACGGAGTCGCGTGTGTATTACAACAAGCTAACGTTGCGGGGAAGTTGCAACCTGTTGCCTATACTTCCAGGAGCTTGTCTAAGGCCGAGAGTGCTTGCAGCATGAGTGAGAAAGAGGCATTAGCATGTGTGTTCGGGGTAAAGAAAATGCATCAGTACCTGTTTGGCCTCAAATTTGAGCTTGAAACCGATCACAAGCCCCTCATATCCCTGTACGCTGAAAACAAGGGGATAAATACTAATGCCTCAGCCCGCATACAAAGGTGGACACTTGCGCTATCAGCGTATAACTATACCATCCGCCACAGGCCAGGCATCGAGAACTGTGCGGATGCTCTCAGTTGGCTACCATTGCCCACCACGGGGGTGGAAATGGCGCAGCCTGAAAACTTGTTGATGGTGGCACAGCCCGCAGACTTGTTGATGGTCGTGGAAACGTTTGAAAATTATAAATCACCTGTCACGGCCCGCCAGATTAGGACTTGGACCAGCCACGATCCTGTGCTGTCCCTCGTAAAAAACTGTGTACTGCATGGGAGCTGGGCCAGCATCTCTGTTGAAATGCAAGAGCTAATCAAGCCATTCCAGCGGTAAAAGGACGCGCTGTCCATTCAGGCAGACTGCTTGTTGTGGGGTAACCGCGTAGTGCTACCCAAAAAGGGCAGGGAGACGTTCATCTCGGATCTCCACAGCACACACCTGGGTATAGTAATGATAAAAGCGATAGCCAGATCCCACGTGTGGTGGCCCGGTATCGACTCTGACTTAGAGTCCTGTGTACGGCTCAGTTGAGCAACGCGCCCAGAGAGCTACCACTAAGTTTGTGGTCCTGGCCCTCCAGACCATGGTCAAGGATCCATGTCGACTATGCGGGTCCATTTCTCGGTAAAATGTTCCTGGTGGTGGTGGATGCTTTTTCAAAATGGATTGAATGTGAAATAATGTCGGGAAGCACCACCACCGCCACCATTGAGAGCCTGAGGGCCATGTTTGCCACCCACGGCCTGCCTCACATACTGGTCAGTGACAACGGGCCATGTTTCACCAGTGCCGAATTTAAAGAATTCATGACCCGCAATGGGATCAAACATGTCACCTCGGCCCCGTTTAAACCAGTCTCCAATGGGTGGCAGAGCGGGCAGTACAAACTATCAAACAGAGCCTTGAATGAGACACAGAAGGCTCACTCCAAACCCGCCTGTCCCGAGTACTGCTCAGCTACCGCACGAGACCCCACTCACTCACAGGGGTGCCCCTGGCTGAGCTACTCATGAAAAGGACACTTAAAATCAGACTCTCGCTGATTCAACCCAACCTGCATGATCAGGTAGAGAGCAGGCGGCAGCAACAAAATGTAAACGATGGTCGCGCCACTGTGTCACGGGAAATTGATCTGAATGACCCTGTGTATGTGCTAAACTATGGACATGGTCCCAAGTGGATCGCGGGCACGGTGATAGCTGAAGAAGGGAGTAGGGTGTTTGTAGTCAAACTAGACAATGGACAAATTTGCAGAAAGCACCTGGACCAAACGAGGCTGCGGTTCACAGACTGCCCTGAACAACCCACAGCAGACACCACCTTTTTCGAGCCCACAACACACACCCAAAGGATCAACGACACCACGCCGGACCAGGAAATCGAACCCATCATGCCCAACAGCCCAGCAAGGTCAGGTTCACCCAGCAGCCCCGCAGGGCCAACAACACGCCAACCCAGCGAGGGCACAGCCAACACACCAGAACAGACATTTGTACCGAGGCGGTCCACCAGGGAAAGAAAGGCTCCCGACCGCCTCACCTTGTAAATAGTTTTCACTTTGACTTTGGGGGCGAGTGATGTTGTGTATCTGTAAAGCATGCACTCCCATGTTCCGCCACCAGGGAGCGCATCCCCTGAAGTCCCAAGGGATCCCAGCGTCCCTTGGGAGCACTATATATAAACCGGCCCCTAAGGCCTGTTCCTCACTCATAAAGACTGAGGTCACTGTTCCTTTAACCTCCCTGTGTGCAGCCTCATCTGTGTTAGGAACACAACAGCGGCGTAGGTTAAACAGCTTCCCACTGGTTCGGTAGTTTAATTCCACTCCAGCGGGGAGCTTGTTGATTGTGAGGTGGAGCTTGGCGGCGAGGAAGATTGAGATGTGGTTTGAGGCGATGGCGCAGCCCAGTTTGACCCCGGTCCGGACTTGGAGTGGGTCTGTGATGGATCCATTGGTAAGGATCACGGCCTGCATGTCATCGTGAAGCAGGTGAAGGATGTTGACCTACGAAAAGCCAAGCACGCACACATAGAAACACCATTTCTGACCTTTCAGGAGTGAAATTAGAAAACACTTCGACACACACACGGTGGTAGAAGTTTGGAACTCTCTTCCACAAACGGCAATTGACGCTGGATCAATTGTTAATTTGATAGATATTTGTTAACCAAAGGTATTAAGGGATATGGGGCAAAGGTGGGTATATGGAGTTAGGTCACAGATCAGCCATAGAAACATAGAAAAATAGAAAATAGGTGCAGGAGGTGGCCAGTCGGCCCTTCGAGCTTGCACCACCATTCAATAAGATCATGGCTGATCATTCACCTCAGTACCCCATTCCTGCTTTCTCTCCATACCCCTTGATCCCTTTAGCCGTAAAGGCCATATCGAACTCCCTCTTGAATATATCTAACGAACTGGCCTGAACAACTTTCTGCGGTAGAGAATTCCACAGGTTCACAATTCTCTGAGTGAAGAAGTTTCTCCTCATCTCGGTCCTAAATGGCTTACCCCTTATCCTTAGACTATGTCCCCTGGTTCTGGACTTCCCCAACATCGGGAACATTCTTCCTGCATCTAACCTGTCCAATCCTGTCAGAAATTTCTATGTTTCTATGAGTTCCCCTCTCATTCTTCTAAACTCCAGTGAATACAGGCCCAGTTGATCCAGTCTCTCCTCATATGTCAATACTGCCATCCCGGGAATCAGTCTGGTGAACCTTCGCTGCACTCCCTCAATAGCAAGAACGTCCTTCCTCAGATTAGGAGATGATGCCATTGAATGGCGGAACAGGATCGAGGGGCTGAATGGCTTCCTGTTCCTATGTTCCTGTGTCAGAACCCACAATGTCCACATACGAGGACAAAAATCCGAAGATTTGCCTCATTGCTTTCTCTGCCACTAGGTGTCACTATCATGCCTTCCAACGAGTAAATTTGTAAACTCATGATACACTTGTAATCAAATGACGTCAATACTTGTGTATGAAGTTGATAGACCTTCAATCAGCGAGCACCAATGTTTTTAGTTCAATCCCAATTAGATAAATCCCCCCAAAACATTTGGTGCGTTGCACTCTTCGTGTGTCACACTTCAAAGCGTTACATTTTGTTATAGGCCATAAAATCTCACAGCACAGAAGGAGGCCATTCGGCCCATCATGCCGATGCCAGCTCTGTTAAAGAGCTATCTAAAAATTACCACTTCCGCCGCTCTTTTCCCCACAGCCCTGCAAATTTTTCCTTTTCAAGTATTTATCCAGTTCCCGTTGGAAAGTTACTATTGAATCTGCTCCCACCGCCCTTTCAGGCAGCGCGTTCCTGATCACAACAAGATTGGTGTGTTTTACAAAAAAAAGTTCCCATCTGCCCTCTAGTTCTTTTGCCAATCATCTTAAATCTGGCTACCGACCCTGCTTCCAGTTTGTCCCTTTGATCTATTATAGCGAGAGGCAAAATAAATGTTTGAGAAACATAGAAAATAGGTGCAGGAGTAGGCCATTCGGCCCTTCGAGCCTGCACCACCATTCAATATGATCATGGCTGATCATGCAACTTCAGTACCCCATTCCTGCTTTCTCTCCATACCCCTTGATCCCTTTAGCCACAGGGGCCACATCTAATTCCCTTTTGAATATATCTAACGAACTGGCTTCAACAACTTTCTGTGGTAGCGAATTCCACAGGTTCACAATTCTCTGAGTTTCTCCTCATCTCTGTCCTAAATGGCTTACACCTTATCCTTAGACTGTGAGCCCTGGTTCTGGACTTCCCCAACATCGGGAACATTCTTCCTGCATCTAACCTGTCCAATCCCGTCATAATTTTATATGCTTCTATGACAGTCCCTCTCAAAGTGAAGGATAAAGCCACTTACTCGACACCGGGTCCTTCTGAGACAGAGTCAGACATTCACAAACAGCGATCGTTCCTCAACAAAAACAACTTGTATTTATATAGCGCCTTTAATGCAGTAAAACGTCCCAAGGCGCTTCACAGCAGTGTTACAAGACAATACAGATACATTTGACACTGAGCCACATAGGAAGAAATTAGGGCAGGTGACCAAAAGCTTGGTCAAAGAGGTAGGTTTTAAGGAGCGCCTTAAAGGAGGAAAGAGAGGCAGAGAGGTGGAAAGGTTTCGAGAGGGAATTCCAGAGCTTGGGGCCCAGGCAACAGAAGGCACGGCCACCAATGGTGGAGCGATTATAATCAGGAGGGCAGAATTGGAGGAGCGCAGACATCTCGGGGGGGGGGGGGGGGTTGTGGGGCTGCAGGAGATTACAGAGATAGGGAGGGGCGAGGCCATGGAGGGATTTGATAATAAAGATCAGAATTGTAGGAAGCCATTGTAGGTTAGCGAGCACAGGGGGTGATGGGTGAGCGGGACTCGGTGCAAGTTAGGACACAGAACAGTGAGCACAGGGGGTGATGGGTGAGCGGGACTCGGTGTGAGTTAGGACACGGGTCAGTGAGCACAGGGGATGAAGGGCGAGTGGGACTTGGTGTGAGTTAGGACACGGGTCAGTGAGCACAGGGGGTGATGGGTGAGCGGGACTCGGTGTGAGTTAGGACACGGGTCAGTGAGCACAGGGGATGAAGGGCGAGTGGGACTTGGTGCAAGTTAGGACACGGATCAGCGAGCACAGAGGGTGATGGGTGAGCAGGACTCGGTGCGAGTTAGGACACGGGCAGCTGAGTTTTGGATCACCTCTAGTTTACGTCGGGTAGAATATGGGAGGCCAGCCAGGTGTGCGCTGGAATAGTCCAGTCTGGAGGTAACAAAAGCATGGATGAGGGTTTCAGCAGCGGATGAGCTGAGGCAGGGGCGGAGACGGGAGACCTGAGCTGTGGTCTTCAAGGGCCAGGCGAAATTGGCCCTTTGCATCGTAGGCTGCTCACTTCACATCCCAGACTGGGCACGAGCAACGGGAAATTTGCGAGTTTTTATCGCCAATACATTGTCAAACAATTTTTATTGCTGAGATCAGCATATGTTGAAGGCAACTTGGCTCAAGACATCACTGTGGCTTTCTTGGAAACTGAGCCAGGTCGCTCATCAAGACATCAATAACGTTTCAATCTGCCTTGTCAAATGTTATAATAAGAGAGAAACAAACTAAGAAAGACTCTCATTTATACAACGCATTCACAATCTCAGGGCATCCCAAAGTGCTTTACAGCCAGAAAAGTACTTTTTTGGAGTGTAGCCACTGTTGTAGCAATGAGGTAACTGACCCGATCATCTGATTTTAGGTATTGGTTGAGAGATAAATATTGGCCCCAAGACACCAGGGAGAACTCCCCTGCTCTTCTTCCAATAGTGCCATGGGATCTTATACGTCCACCGGAGAGGGCAGACGGGGCCTCGGTTTAACGTCTCGTCTGAAGATCAAACTCCAAAGAACTAAAAACAGAAAATGCTGGAAACACTCAGCAGGTCAGGCAGCATCTGCGGAGAGAGAAACAGAGTTAACGTTTCAGGTCGGTGACCCTTCATCAGCGCTGGATCAAGTTGAAGATTTATTTTTGTCTCTCGAATCTCTCCTGCCTTCCACCCGATCACAGATCTTCCTTTTTGTTCTTTCCTCCCCTCCCCCACCTTTCCCCGCCCCCGAACTTGCATAAAAAATATTAAATCTCTTAATTTTTTTCCAGTTCTGAGGAAGGGTCATCGACCTGAAACGTTAACTCTCTCTCCCCACAGATGCTGCCTGACCCGCTGAGATTTCCAGCATTTTCTGCTGTTATTTCAGATTTCCAGTGTCAGCAGTAGTTTGCTTTTGAACTCCAAAGAACTATTTATTCACACAAAATTTCTACTTTAACGCTCCCCTGTGTGACCAGTCCCATCACTGCGGAGGGGCTCTCTGTAAGTCGTACCATGTTGCTGCACTCTTGCTGCCAAAAGCTATTGAGCAAAAGCTCTGCAGCGTTTGGAACACGCTGCCTGCGTGGAGAGCTTGGGATGTGGCCGAGCTCCCACAGCCCTGCTCCAGAGTCAACAGGTGCTTTGAATTATACACGTTATAAAAGGCAGCCAGCTCTTCGATATTTGTTTCCACTCATATCAAATCACCCAAAGTTTATTATTTATACTCCAGCAGTGGCTGGGTTTAGTGACACTTTATGATCCTGCAAACATAGAAACATAGAAATTTACCGTGCAGAAGGAGGCCATTTTGGCCCATCGTTTCCACGCCGGCCGACAAAGAGCCGCACGGCCCTCGGTCAGCAGCCCTGAAGGTTACATATAAACCTATGAACAATGACGGAAAGGTAAAGAGCACCCAGCCCCAACCAGTCCGCCTCACACAACTGTGATACCCCTTATACTGAAACATTCTACACTCCACCCCAACCGGAGCCATGTCATCTCCTGGGAGACAAAAAACAGATAAAAACCCAGGCCAATTTAGGGGGAAAAATTCTGGGAAAATTCCTCTCCGACCCATCCAGGTGATCAAAACTAGTCCAGGAGATCACCCTGGCCGTGTTCTATTCCCTGCAGTACTTACCATTATATCAGCACCGTCCAACAAAAGATCATCCAGTCTAATCCCAATTACCAGCTCTAGGTCTGTAACCCTGCAGGTTAGGGCACTTTAAGTGCCCATCCAACCATCTCTTAAAAGTGGTGAGGGTTTCTGCATCCACCACTCTCCCAGGCAGCGAGTTCCAGATCCCCACAACCCTCTGCGTAAAGAAGCCACCCCTCAAATCCCCTCTAAACCTTCCACCAACCACCGATAAAACCATTTTATTATCGGCTGCAAATATGGGACAAGAAGTCCCGGCCAGAATGGAGGTGATTGGCTAATTACCCCGCCAATCACGCCTGGAATCTGCACTGGTTCATGAGGTTGATTCCTGAGATGAAGGGGTTGTCTTATGAAGAGAGGTTGAGCAGGTTGGGCCTGTACTCATTGGAGTTTAGAAGAACGAGAGGTGATCTTATTGCAACGTATAAGATTCTGAGGGGGCTTGACAGGGTAGATGCAGAGAGGATGTTTCCCCTCGTGGGGGAATCTAGAACTAGGGAGCATAGTTTCAGAATAAGGGACTGCCCATTTAAAATGGAGATGAGGAGGAATTTCTTCTCTCAGAGGGTTGTAAATCTGTGGAATTCTCTGCCCCAGAGAGCTGTGGAGGCTGGGTCATTGAATATATTTAAGGCGGCAATAGACAGATTCTTGAACGAAAGGTGAGGGAGGGGTTATGGGAAGCGGGCGGGGAAGCGGAGCTGAGTCCATGATCAGATCAGCCATGATCTTATTGAATGGCGGAGCAGGCTCGAGGGGCCGAATGGTCGACTCCTGCTCCTATTTCTTATGTTCTTGTGCTGCAAGTGACTGGGATCGAGTTTACGTTCATCATCTGTAACCGCCCTCCCCTCTCTGCTTTGTGCTGAAGAAATGGCCCTGCTTTCAGAATCTTAGAATACCACAGCACAGAAGGTGACCATTCGGCCCATCGAGTCTGTGCCGGCTCTATCGAAGAGCAATCCAGTTAGTGCCCCTCCCCCCCGCTCTTTCCCCACATCCCTTCCAAAGAGGAGTACAGAATGCAGGCATCGGTCCCCACACCACTGCATGCCAAGCAAGCGTTGGACCCTTCCAGCTAATTCCCCAGTCAGGGTAAGGACAGCAGCTATAATACTGGATCATTAGCCCAGAGCTTGGTGAGTTCAAACTGTCCGAGGTGCCGTCTTTCGGATGAGACGTTAAACCGAAGCCCCGTCTGCTCTCTCAGGTGGACGTAAAAGATCCCATGGCACTATTTCGAAAAAGAGCAGGGGAGTTATCCCCGGTGATCTGGGGGCCAATATTTATCCCTCAATCAACGTAACAAGAACAGATTATCTGCTCATTTTCTGTAGTTTTGGTCAGCTGTGGCTCAATTGATAGCACCCTCGCCCCTGAGTCAGAGGGTTGTGGGCTCAAGTCCCACTCCAGAGACTTAAGCATATAAAATCCAGGCTGACACTCACGTGCAGTACTGAGGGAGTGCCGCACTGTCGGAGGTGCCGTCTTTCGGATGAGACGTTAAACCGAGGCCCCGTCTGCTCTCTCAGGTGGACCTAAAAGATCCCATGGCACTATTTCAAAGAGCAGGGGGGAGCTACCCCAGTGTCCTGGGGCCAATATTTATCCCTCAATCAACATCACTGAAATAGGTTATCTGGTCATTATCATGTTGCTGTTTGTGAGAGCTTGCTGTGCACAAATTGGCTGCCGCGTTTCCCACATTGACTGCACTTAAAAAGTACTTCATTGGCTGTAAAGCGCCTTGGGACACCGGTGGCCGTGAAAGGCGCTATATAAATGCGAGTCCTTTTTGGATGAGTTTGCTGTAGTTCATGACTGACTCTGTTTAAATGGACTTTGTTTGCTGCTGGCTTAAGTCCCAGCCTGCCTTCACCTCACTGGCTGACAGTGGGCTTAATGCTCACCTTGCTTCACAAATGCAAATGGTTGATGATTCGTCTTATAGTCAGATAATTACTTTTCTTCCTCCAGGTTCAGAGGGGCTGGCTGCCTTTTATAACGTGTATAATTCGAAGCACCTGTTGACTCTGGAGCAGGGAGGCTGTGGGAGTTCGGCCACATCGCCCGCTCTCGCCCGTTCTCCGCCCAGGGAGCAGATTCCAAATGCCATTGGCCATGGGTGCAGAGTCTTTGCTCAATAGCTTTTGTAAGCAAGGATAGAATGCAGAATATACGAACATAAGAAATAGGAGCAGGAGTAGGCCATACGGCCCCTCGAGCCTGCTCCACCATTTAATAAGATCATGGCTGATCCGATCATGGACTCAGCTCCACTTCCCCGCCTGCTTTCCATAACCCCTTATTCCCTTATCGGTTAAGAAACCGTCTATCTCTATCTTAAATTTATTCATTGTCCCAGCTTCCACAGCTCTCTGAGGCAGCGAATTCCACAGATTTATAACCTTCTCAGAGAAGAAATTCCTCCTCATCTCAGTTTTAAATGGGCGGCCCCTTATTCTAAGATTATGCCCTCTAGTTCTCGTCTCCCCTATCAGTGGAAACATCCTCTCTGCATCCACCTTGTCAAGTCCCCTCATAATCTTATACATTTCGATAAGATCACCTCTCATTCTTCTGAATTTCCAATGAGTAGAGGCCCAACCTACTCAACCTTTCCTCATAAGTCAACCCCCTCATCCCCGGAATCAGCCGAGTGAACCTTCTCTGAACTGTCTCCAAAGCAAATATATCTTTTCGTAAATATGGAAACCAAAACTGCACGCAGTATTCCAGGTGTGGCCTCACCAATACCCTGTATAACTGTAGCAAGACTTCCCTGCTTTTATACTCCATCCCCTTTGCAATAAAGGCCAAGATTCCATTGGCCTTCCTGATCACTTGCTGTACCTGCATACTATCCTTTTGTGTTTCATGCACAAGTACCCCCAGGTCCCGCTTTACTGCAGCACTTTGCAATCTTTCTCCATTTAAATAATAACTTGCGAATTACGGAGCAGTGATGGGACTGATCACACGGGACCTAAAGCAGATTGGTTGTGTGAATAAACCAGCGGGCAGGCAGGGATATCGTAGCCAGTGTCCGTGGGTTGTGGGCGACGGGGCAATTATTGCCTGTCCCTAGTCCGCGATTGTCCCAACAGCTGAACGTTTGCTGGGCCACTTTGGAGGCGAATGAGAGTGAGCCTGGCAGTGTGGGACTGAAGGCATGTGTTAGGTGAGACCAGGTATTGGCTTGGGTGCCGAGGGCAGGTGAGGTTTTTATGACAACCTGGTAGCTTTATTGGTCGTTTTTTTTTTCTCAGCCTAAAAATAGTCAGATTTATTGCATTCTGTTAGGATTTGAACTCACAAAGCTCAGGGCTGATAATCCAGTATCATAGCTGCTATCCTGACCCTACAGCAGAAGGGCAAGCGGGGACCACTGTCTGTCATTACCTAAACTAGAGGTGATCCAAAACTCGGCTGACCTGTGTCCTAACTCACACCCAGTCCCGCTCACCCATCACCCCCTGTGCTCACTGCCCCGTATCCTAACTCGCAATGAGTCCCACTCACCTATCACCCCTGTGCTCACTGCCCCATGTCCTAACTCGCACCGAGTCCCGCTCACCCATCACCCCTGTGCTCACTGCCCTGTGTCCTAACTCACACCGAGTCCCACTCACCCATCAGCCCCTGTGCTCGCTGCCCCATGTCCTAACTCGCACCCAGTCCCGCTCACCCATCACCCCCTGTGCTCACTGCCCCGTGTCCTAACTCGCACGAGTCCCGCTCACCCATCACCCCCTGTGCTCACTGACCCGTGTCCTAACTCGCACCCAGTCCCACTCACCCATCACCCCCTGTGCTCACTGCCCTGTGTCCTAACTCGCACCCAGTCCCGCTCACCCATCACCCCCTGTGCTCACTGCCCCGTGTCCTAACTCGCACGAGTCCCGCTCATCCATCACCCCCTGTGCTCACTGCCCCGTGTCCTAACTCACACCGAGTCCCGCTCACCCATCACCCTCTGTGCTCGCTGCCCCATGTCCTAACTCGCACCCAGTCCCGCTCACCCATCACCCACTGTGCTCACTGCCCCGTGTCCTAACTCGCACGAGTCCCGCTCACCCATCACCCCCTGTGCTCACTGACCCGTGTCCTAACTCGCACCCAGTCCCGCTCACCCATCACCCCCTGTGCTCACTGACCCATGTCCTAACTCGCACCCAGTCCCGCTCACCCATCACCCCCTGTGCTCGCTGACCAGTGTCCTAACTCGCACCGAGTCCCGCTCACCCATCACCCCCTGTGCTCGCTGACCTACATTGGCTCCTGGTTAAGCAATGCCTCGATTTCAAAATTCTCATCCTTGTCTACAAATCAATGGCCTCGCCCCTCCCTATCCCTGTAATCTCCTTCAGTCCCATGACCCCCTGAGATATTTGCGCTCCTCCTCCAATTCTGCCCTCTTGAGCATCCCTGATTATAATCACTCAACCATTGCTGGCTGTGCCTTCTGTTGCCTGGAACTTCCTCCCTAAACCTCGCCGCCTCTCTATCTCGCTTTCCTCCTTCAAGATGCTCCATAAAACTGACCTCTTTGACCCCTGCGCTAATTTCTACTTGTGCGGCTCGGTGTCAAATTTTTATCTCAAAATCCTCCTGTGAAGCACCTTGGGACGTTTCAGTACGTTAAAGGCGCTATATAAATACAAGTTGTTGTTGTTATTAATGCACAAAAGAACTCAACAGGCAACGATTGCCATTGGTTGTCTATTCCACCTCCCCCCACCCCCCCCACCCCGTGCCCAAAGCAGAGTTTGCAGTCCATCTGTTGGTTCTCCGTGACCACATTGTCACCTGTGTTAATAACATTCTGAAAAATGGATCTTTGCAATGTTTGCTCACAACTAATGACGCAGTGCAATAATCAACATGTGTTTCTGTCATCTTTGGCTGAGGAACGTGAGTAGGATTTACTCTGCAGCTTGGCAAGTGTGGTGCAAGATGTGAGCAATCTTCAACCCCGCCTCACAAGGTCACTGCCAGTCGGTACTGGGACACTCAGGGAGTTGGCAACCGCTGACCGATTAACGCAGCGATGGAGCCGGTGATGGGAGGGAGATTTCACCCGATGTGTGTTAGGGCAAGTCCCGATAGTGTAGGGCTAGAAATTCTGATTGCCGTTAACGTATTGCATTCGTGCTACATTCGTGCATGTACGCGCGTGCGTATCGGTGTACATCGGTGTGCGTGTACGCACGTGCATGTCGGTGAGCGTATACGTACGTGCATGTCAGTGAGCGTATACGCGCGTGCGTGTCGGTGAGTGTCTATGCGCGTGCGTGTTGGTGAGCGTATACGCACGTGCGTGTCAGTGAGCGTATACGCGCGTGCGTGTCGGTGAGCGTATACGCGCGTGCGTGTCGGTGAGCGTATACGCGCGTGCGTGTTGGTGAGCGTGTCTGCGCGCATGCATGTCGGCGAGCGTTTACGCGTGCGTGTCGGTGAGTGCGTCTGCGCGCGCGTCTTAGCCGCAGACCGGAGCCAGTGTAAAATAAACCCCTGTCCAAAGGTAGAACGCGAGGAACGACAGAGGTATTTTAAGAGCAGTTGCCTCCTGAAAGAGGCGGTATCGGGGCGCAAATGAGTTTTGGCGCAGTCGGGGCGGACTCTCCGATGATCGGGACGTTGCCCTCCTGATGTTTTGAGACCGGGAAGGTATTCGCCTCGCTTCTGTGCGCACCGCGGGAGTGACATCATTAGAGCGTGCACCGTCCCGGTCCCTGCCCCCGGAAGCGGCATAGCCCTCAAACAGCCCATCGACCAATCGGTGCCCCCGACAGCCTCGCGCGGCGGGAAGCTGCCCGTGGCCGAGCGGCCCGGCCGCCCTTGCAGGGGAGGGCGCACCGCCGCGGTCGCCATTTTATTTTGATTGCCGGCCGTCTCTGTAAACGGCCCGACAATGGTGGCCACGGGTTCGGCCGGGCCACCGACAGATAGCCCTGGCAGCCCGTCTTGGTGACCCATTGGCCCGGCCGAAGCACCTCCCCTGGTGGCCCGGTGGGTGTCACATAGGCCTCGCAGCGTCCCTCTCCTTTCGCTGAAGCGTCACGTTGCGCAGACGTGCTCAGCGTGACGCTGATGACACCGCCCCGCTCCCGACTCACTTCTGCCCCTCTGCCGCCCCAAACACCGCCCCAAGGATCTTTCACAGGAATTGGGGGTCATTTCCCTCTGTTCCCGCACCATCGATCGGGGCGGTAATTCACCAGATAATTCCAATTATCCACCTCCCACGGCACGGAGGGCAGTTTCGGCCCCAGAAAGTCTTGCATTTCTGCGGCACGTTTCACGACCTGAGCATTCAGCCAGTCCCACTCCCCCCCTGCCTTTTCCCCGGAGCCCTCCAAATATTTCTCCTTCAGGGACTTATCCAACTCCCTTTTTGAAAGCCGCGATTGAGTCTGCCTCCATCACCCTCTCAGGCAGCGCATTCCAGATCCTAACCACTCGCTGCGTGAAAAGGTGTCTTCTTATGTTGCCTTTGGTCCTTTTGAATTTATCTGAACTTTCCTTTGGGCTAACGGAACACAGAAAGTTAATGTACAGCAGCGTTGAGTAACTGAGGTTATGGGGCTTTAATCTCAAACCAAGATTGAAAGGTATTTCATATTCTCTTTTAAAATGATTCCGAAATGAACAAGAAAAAAGACTTGCATTTATATAGCGCCTTTCACAACCTCAGGATGTCCCAAAGTGCTTTACAGCCAATGAAGTCCTTTTTGATGCAGGGAGTCCTGCACTGTCGAAGGGGCAGTACTGAGGGAGCGCCGCACTGTCGGCTGTAATGTAGGAAATCAGCCATGATCTTATTGAATGGCGGAGCAGACTCGAGGGGCCTTGTGGCCTACTCCTGCTCCTATTTCTTATGAAACACGGCAGCCAATTAGTGCATAGCAAGCTCCCACAAACATAAATTATATAAACCCTCCTGCTCTGCTTCGAATTTGTGCCATCGGATCTTTTACATCCACCTGAGAGGGCACTCGGGGCCTCGGTTTAACGTCTCATCCAAAAGACGACACCTCCGACAGTGCGGCGCTCCCTCAGTACTGCCCCTCCGACAGTGCGGCATTCCCTCAATACACCCCTCCGACAGTGCGGGACTCCCTCAGTACTGCCCCTCCGACAGTGCGGGGCTCCCTCAGTACTGTCCCTCCGACAGTGCAGGGCTCCCTCATTACTGCCCCTCCGACAGTGCGGCGCTCCCTCAGTACTGCCCCTCCGACAGTGCGGCGCTCCCTCAGTACTGCCCCTCCGACAGTGCGGCGCTCCCTCAGTACTGCCCCTCCGACGGTGCGGGACTCCCTCAGTACTGCCCCTCCGACAGTGCGGGGCTCCCTCAGTACTGCCCCTCCGACAGTGCGGCGCTCCCTCAGTACTGCCCTTCCGACAGTGCGGCGTTCCCTCAGTACTGCCCCTCCGACAGTGCGGCGGTCCCTCAGTACTGCCCTTCCGACAGTGCGGCGTTCCCTCAGTACTGCCGCTCCGACAGTGCGGCGCTCCCTCAGTACTGCCCCTCCGACAGTGCGGCGGTCCCTCAGTATTGCCCTCCGACAGTGCGGCGCTCCCTCAGTACTGCCCCTCCGACAGTGCAGGGCTCCCTCAGTACTGCCCCTCCGACAGTGCAGGGCTCTCTCAGTACTGCCCTTCCGACAGTGCGGTGCTCCCTCAGTACTGGCCCTCCGACAGTGCGGGACTCCCCCAGTACTGCCCCTCCGACAGTGCGGGACTCCCTCAGTACTGCCCCTCCAACAGTGCGGCGCTCCCTCAGTACTGCCCCTCCGACGGTGCGGGACTCCCTCAGTACTGCCCCTCCGACAGTGCAGGGCTCCCTCAGTACTGCCCCTCCGACAGTGCGGCGGTCCCTCAGTATTGCCCTCCGACAGTGCGGCGCTCCCTCAGTACTGCCCCTCCGACAGTGCAGGGCTCCCTCAGTACTGCCCCTCCGACAGTGCAGGGCTCTCTCAGTACTGCCCTTCCGACAGTGCGGCGCTCCCTCAGTACTGGCCCTCCGACAGTGCGGGACTCCCCCAGTACTGCCCCTCCGACAGTGCGGGACTCCCTCAGTACTGCCCCTCCAACAGTGCGGCGCTCCCCCAGTACTGCCCCTCCGACAGTGCGGGACTCCCTCAGTACTGCCCCTCCGACAGTGCAGGGCTCCCTCAGTACTGCCCCTCCGACAGTGCGAGACTCCCTCAGTGCTGCCCCCTCAGTACTGCCCCTCCGACAGTGCGGGACTCCCTCAGTACTGCCCCTCCCACAGTGCAGGGCTCCCTCAGTACTGCCTCTCCGAGAGTGCGGCGCTCCCTCAGTACTGCCCTTCCGATAGTGCGGCGTTCCCTCAGTACTGCCCCTCAGACAGTGCGGTGCTCCCTCAGTACTGCACCTCCGACAGTGCAGCGCTCCCTCAGTACTGCCCTCCGACAGTGCAGGACTCCCTCAGTACTGCCCCTCCGACAGTGCGACGCTCCCTCAATACTGCCCCTCCGCCAGTGCAGGGCTCTCTCAGTACTGCCCCTCCGACAGTGCGGCACTCCCTCAGTACTGCCCCTCCGACAGTGCAGCACTGCCCCAGTACTGCCCCTCCGACAGTGCAGGGCTCCCTCAGTACTGCCCCTCCGACAGTGCGGCTCTCCTTCAGACAGCAATGTCAGCCGAGGGTTTTGTGCCCCTGGCTCTGGAGGGGGACTTGAACCCACGACCTTTACTGCTGTACAGCCACATTCTCTACCCACTGAGCTATGGTTGACACCTGAACTCGAAGACTGGAATACAACTGGTAATAACATAAGATTGATGAGTGATCAGAAGATCAAGACTCTCAGTCTGGGGCATTGGAGGCCAGGTCAGTGAACTGTTGGATGAAAATGGCCTGTTTTTGACAAAGTGCTACTTGATTGGAAAGGTCAAGATTTTATACCGACATCGATCAAGCTGTAGACTTCGGAGTGTATGATTGTTATAGGGCCGGTTGCCACAGAAACTGAAAACGCGTCAGTTTTACTCTCGAGATCCAGTAACCCCTCAAACTCCGTGTTGCTGCTGGGCTGTGTTAATCTGGATCCAGGTATCACTAGATTATCCCTATTCTCAAAGCAAGTTATGGTTGTACTTGCAGTGATTACCCCGTTAACCTTGACTCGACTGTTGTAGTGAAATTAAATTCATCATCATCATAGGCAGTCGCTCGGAATCGAGGAAGACTTGCTTCCACTCCAAAAATGAGTTCTTAGGTGACTGTACAGTCCAATACGGGAATTACAGTCTCTGTCACAGGTGGGACAGACAGTGGTTGAGGGAAGGGGAGGGTGGGACTGGTTTGCCGCACGCTCCTTCCGCTGCCTGCGCTTGATTTCTGCACGCTCTCGGCAACGAGACTCGAGGTGCTCAGCGTTACCTGATAAGTCGTTAGCAATACGCCAGATTATTCGGTCCTCAATGTTTGGTCCGTGGATGTGCACCTGAAGTGCTGTAACCTACAAGGCGAGGGACCGAGAGCTGGAAAAGTGGGATTAGGCTGGATGGCTCTTGTTTGGCCGGCGTGGACACGATGGGCCGAAATGGCCTCCTTCCGTGCTGTAAATTTCTGTGATTCTATGATTCAATATCTTTGGGATGAGGTGAGGGTGAAACAGTGTTCAATCAGTGTTACGCGAAGAATTGTATCTGGGTCTTTTTAATTGAGTTGGTTTTATTTATTCATTTATTTATTGATTTATTTATTTTCTCCCGGAAACTCAGCCCCCCCGGTTCCTTCCCCATTCCCCCTCCCCCTGGCACCTCGCCGGTTACTCGTGAGTCTCGACAGTAGAAATTCGACTGTGGAAGGCATCATTGTTGAACTCGATGACCACGCACGCTTCCAACGGGAGTCACTGTGCACCAATCAGCAGCTGCGATCCTGGCTCCCCTCCCCCGTCCCCCCCCCCCACCCTCTGCATTCCTCCTCCCTTCCCTTGGGACCCCTGAGGACACATTCACAGCCGCTGGGAGAGCGATGGCGCGAAGTGTCAACCCATCTTCGTCCTTCACATGCTGTGCATTTCCAGAATTATCTGTTTTTCATAGAATCATAGAACGGTTACAGGACTGAAGGAGGCCATTCGGCCCCTCGAGCCCATGCCAGCTCACTGCGAGTCCCGCCCTTTCCCCGTATTTTATTTCAAATTCCTCGTGTTTGTATTTTTGCTCTTCTGCTACCTAAGAAAGAAAGACTTGCATTTATATAGTGCCTTTCAAGACCACCGGATGTCTCAATGCGCTTTACAGCCAATGAAGTACTTTTGAAGTGTAGCCACTGCTGTAATGTCGGAAACACGGCAGCCAATTTGCACACAGCAAGCTCCCACAAGCAATGTGATAATGACCGGATAATCTGTTTTAGTGATGTTGGTTGAGGGATAAATATTGGCCAGGAACACCAGGGGGAACTCCCCTGCTCTTCTTCAAAATAGTGCCATGGGATCTTTTACATCCACCTGAGAGAGCAGACGGGGCCTCGAACGGGGACGTCTCATCCGAAAAACTGCATCTCTGACAGTGTAGCACTCAGTACTGCCCCTCCGACAGTGCAGCGCTCCCTCAGTAGTGTCCCTCCGACAGTGCAGCGCTCCCTCAGTAGTGCCCCGTTCCCTCAGTACTTACCCTCCGACAGTGCGGTGTTCCCTCAGCACTGCCCCTCCGACAGTGCGGTGTTCCCTCAGCACTGCCCCTCCGACAGTGCGGTGTTCCCTCAGCACTGCCCCTCCGACAGTGCGGTGTTCCCTCAGCACTGCCCCTCCGACAGTGCGGTGTTCCCTCAGCACTGCCCCTCCGACAGTGCGGTGTTCCCTCAGTACTTACCCTCCGACAGCGCGGCGCTCCTTCAGTACTGCCCCTCCGCCCTGCGGTGCTCCCTCAGCACTGCCCCTCCGACAGTGCGGTGTTCCCTCAGCACTGCCCCTCCGACAGTGCGGTGTTCCCTCAGCACTGCCCCTCCGACAGTGCGGTGTTCCCTCAGTACTTACCCTCCGACAGCGCGGCGCTCCTTCAGTACTGCCCCTCCGCCCTGCGGTGCTCCCTCAGCACTGCACTGTAGTGTCGGCATAGATTTATGTGCTCAAGTCTCTGGAGTGAGAGCTGGAAAGTTGGATTAGGCTGGGTTGCTCTTTTTCGGCCGACATGGACACGATGGGCCGAATGGCCTCCCTCTGTGCCGTAAATTTCTATGATTTTATGATTGATTCTCGTGATATTTAGTCTTAGTGGAACACCACAAACAAAGATTTTTGCGCTCAAGTCCCTGGAATGGGACTGAACCCACGACCTTGTGACTCGGAGGCGAGAGTGCTGCCCACTGAGCCACGACTGAGACTGTCAGATTGCTGAGGTGGCTCGGGGCATGTCGCTGTTAGTTCAAACTCTCTCGCCACACTCTCTGAAGATTTGATCTTAATTGGGGATCTGACTTCATTGCAGCTGTAGCTATCAATGGCGACACTGCAGCAAACGGAACTGTTTAGTTGCTAATGAGCAAAATATATGATGGGGTTTTGCAGTGTAAGAAACGTTTCATGACCTGAGTGAATGTTCCCTCCCTCCCCGTGATAGGGGCCTCAGACAGAGCCCAGTCCAAGAACGTGAGGTGTCCGTGAGGTTGACGTTGGAGAAACTTGTTTAAATATGGCCGTCATTTCTACAAGCTGCCGATGTTTGGAAGACCAAATGCAGCTTCCACCCAAGCTGCCCATCAGCTGCCTGGCATGTGCTGCACCCTTTCTGTGGGCGGGGTGACCACCAGTGCCCACGTGAAGCGACCATTGGGCCAGGCCAGCGAGTATTTGCCCCAACACCACAACCCGAGGCTCAGGGTCCAGGGTCATCTGTCACATAGCGATACGGTCAAACTGACTCACCAACAGCTCAGAGCACCATCATGTGCCCTGCATACTCTGAATGCGACAACTCGCATTTATATAGCGCCTTTAACGTAGCAACACCTTGTCAAGGCCCTGCACAGCAGCGCAATCAGACAATCATAGACACCGGGGCCAAAGAAGGCGATAGTCGATGAGGTGACCAAAGCACTTGGTCAAAGGAGCAGGTTTTAAGGAGGAAAAAGAAGTGGAGAGGCGGAGGGGTTTAGGGAGGGAGTTCCAGAGCTTGGGGCCCAGGCAGCTGAAGGCACGGCCGCCAATGGTGGGACAAAGTGAACGGGCAAGAGGCCAGAGCTGAAGGAACGTAGAGTTGTCAGGGTGTGGGGCTGGAGGAGGTTACAGAAGTAGGGAGAGGCGAGGCCCATGGAGGGACTTGAACACGAGGATGAGAATTTTAAAATAGAGGCATTGCTGGGCCAGGAGCCAATGCAATATATACCACCTTCTTCTTAGGCAGTTCCTCGAAGCGAGGATGACTTGCTTCCACGCCAAAAAGGGATGAGTTCAATGAGTTAACAGGTGTTGCTACAGTTGTACAGGGCCTTGGTGAGGCCACACCTGGAGTATTGTGTACAGTTTTGGTCTCCTAACTTGAGGAAGGACATTCTTGCTATTGAGGGAGTGCAGCGAAGATTCACCAGACTGATTCCCGGGATGGTGGGACTGACCTATCAAGAAAGACTGGATCAACTGGGCTTGTATTCACTGGAGTTCAGAAGAATGAGAGGGGACCTCATAGAAACGTTTAAAATTCTGACGGGTTTAGACAGGTTAGATGCAGGAAGAATGTTCCCAATGTTGGGGAAGTCCAGAACCAGGGGTCACAGTCTAAGGATAAGGGGTAAGCCATTTAGGACCGAGATGAGGAGAAACTTCTTCACCCAGAGAGTGGTGAACCTGTGGAATTCTCTACCACAGAAAGTAGTTGAGGCCAATTCACTAAATATATTCAAAAGGGAGTTAGATGAAGTCCTTACTACTCGGGGGATCAAGGGGTAAGGCAAGAAAGCAGGAAGGGGGTACTGAAGTTTCATGTTCAGCCATGAACTCATTGAATGGCGGTGCAGGCTAGAAGGGCTGAATGGCCTGCTCCTGCACCTATTTTCTATGTTTCTATGTTTCTATGTTTCAATGAAGAACCCAATATTCCAGGTCCTGAACTACATGTTGAAGGGTGGAAGATACCTGTCGTGGATTTTTTTAACGTGGGTGACCGTTGCACACCAGCCACCACACGGGCTTGACAGAGCTAGGTCTTGGTCCAGTGGCAAGGGTTAACCAGGACGACTGGAGACCTGCTCTGCTGCACATATCGCAGTGTGGGCTGGTCCGTGCTGGCCCATGCTGGACCGTAGATGGTGCAGAGCACTGGCGATGACATGTCCATGTACGGTTCTCAACATCAAACACCAGGGGCTAGAAATTGCGGAGCATCCCGTTTGGAACCATAACTTTTCAGGGAGCGCAAAAGTGTCGGCTAAAAATTTCAGCTGACGGGAACTTTCGGTTTCGCGCTCCGAAATCAAGCGCTCCCACTTCACTTAGAACGCCGAAGTGAGCGAGAGGAGCGGTATCGGCAGAGCGCTCCCTGCGCGGCCGGCCGAGGCGACCACGCCTGCTGTAGCCGCCGCTGTTGACGCCCGGCGACGCTGCAGGGGTCGGAGGCGAATATCGCAACCGGGGCGGTCACGGGGCACTGAGCACCGGATGACGTCAGGATCTCCGGGACGCAGGAGAGCGAGGCGGTAAGTGTTAGCGGCAGCGCTGACCCGCCACGAAGGTGAATCCGCCAGGCCCCCGCTCGCTAACCCCTTAGCGCCCCGTTACTGCCCCCCGCAGGCGCTAACAGAAGACGCAGAGCAGGCCAATTTCTACCCCCCACCCCCCCGCCATACTCCCAGTACTTCAGTTGTACAGAGCCTTGGCCCAGACCGCATCTGGAGCACTGTGCTCGGGTCTGGGAGCGTCACCTCACAAAGCGACATACTGGCCTTGGAGTGAGCAGAGCGCCACTCAAAATATTTTGCAGCAGACCCGACGACACCCTAACAGCAACAACTTGTATTTATATAGCACCTTTAACGTAGTGAAACGTCCCGAGATGCTTCACAGGAGTATTATGCGATAAACTTTTGACATCGAACCGCATAAGTAGAAATTAGCGCAGGTGACCAAAAGCTGGGTCAAAGAGGCAGGTTTTAAGGCACGTCTTGAAGGGGGAAAGAGAGGTGGAGAGGTTTAGGCAGGGAGTTCCAGAGCTTGGGGCCCAGGCAACAGAAGGCACGGCCACCGATGGTTGAGCGATTATAATCAGGGATGCTCAGGAGGGCAGAATTAGAGGAGCGCACACATCTCGGGGGGCTGTGAGGCTGGAGGAGATTACAGAGATAGGGAGGGGCGAGGCCATGGAGGGACTTGTAAACAAGGCTGACAATCTAACCTAGATTTTCTATACTTTTGAGACATTGCTGGAGCCACAAGGAATGCGAGAGAGCTTATATTTATTTGTACTATTGTGTCTACGATGGGGTTCAGTTACTGATGATCGCGTGTGCTGCATACTCTCCCTGGGGTCTGTCTTTGTCTGCTGCACAAACTCTTATACAAAGCCCAGTGATGAATGTTTCCCTTTTCTCCCTCGTGGTGCTGCAGGATCGGAACCCACCGGAGCCCGTGGGAACCAGTGTTTGGACGCAGCCAAGGCCTGCAACCTGAACGACACCTGCAAGCGGTACCGCTCGCTCTATATCTCCACCTGCGTCAAGCGCACCTCGCCAACCGACACCTGCAATCGCCGAAAATGCCACAAGTCGCTGCGGCAGTTCTTCGACCGGGTGCCGGCAGAGTACAGCTACCGACTGCTCTTCTGCTCCTGCAATGACCCGGCCTGCGCCGAACGGCGCCGCCAGACCATCGTGCCCGTGTGCGCGTACGAGGACACGGAGAAGCGCAACTGCCTAGCGCTCCATCAGACCTGCAAGGACGAGCAAGTGTGCAGGTAAGGGGGAATCCATCGGGGCAATGGTCCAGCATACACCACGGGAACAGTGCACAGCCTCCTGGGCAGGGGCGCATTAACCGCGGGGCGCATTAGCCCCGGGGTGAATTAACCGCGGGGTGGATTAACCGCGGGGCGCATTAACCACGGGGCGGATTAACCACGGAGCGCATTAACCACGGGGCGAATTAACCGCGGGGCGCATTAACCGCGGGGCGCATTAACCGCGGGGCGAATTAACCACGGGGCGGATTAACCACGGGGTGAATTAACCACGGGGCGCATTAACCGCGGGGCGAATTAACCACGGGGTGAATTAACCACGGGGCGCATTAACCGTGGGGTGAATTAACCACGGGGCGCATTAACCGTGGGGTGAATTAACCACGGGGCGCATTAACCGCGGAGTGACTTAACCACGGGGTGAATTAACCACGGGGTGAATTAACCACGGGGCACATTAACCACAAGGCACATTAACCGTGAGGCGCATTAACCACGGGGCGCATTAACCGCAGGGTGCATTAACCACGGGGCACATTAACCACGGGGTGAATTAACCACGGGGCGGATTAACCGCAGGGTGCATTAACCACGGGGCACATTAACCACGGGGCACATTAACCACGGGGCACATTAACCGCGAAGCGCATTAAACATGGGGTGGATTAACCGCGGGGTGCATTAACCGCGAAGCGCATTAAACATGGGGTGGATTAACTGCGGGACGGATTAACCGCGGGGCGGATTAACTGCGGGGTGCATTAACCGCGGGACGGATTAACCATGGGGCGCATTAACCACAAGGCACATTAACCACGGGGCACATTAACCGCGGGGCACATTAACCATGGGGCAGATTAACTGCGGGGTGCATTAACCGCGGGGCGGATTAACCATGGGGCGCATTAACCACAAGGCACATTAACCGCGGGGCACATTAACCGCGGGGCGGATTAACCGCGGGGTGCATTAACCGCGGGGCGGAATAACCATGGGGCAGAGGAGGTTGCAGCCCCAGGCCCACCAAATAAATGTAGGAAAAGAAATATAAGGCCTCCCAAATAGGTTGAATAGAATCGACAATAAGAGAGGTTTATACCTATATGCAGAAGTACTATATACACTAATGTACCGATATACAGAACAGAATATGCATAGCCTGTTTTATTTTATGTGTTATTGAGAGAAATTTGCATATATGTATCGTAATTTAGTATTGCAATGTTACCAGAACCAGAATATTGATACAGAATATATCCTTTCATTGTTGAATATACTGGCCTGTTTCCATAATCAGAATCAGAATCGTATACGTAATGTAATGAACATGAGCAAACAGAACTATCGGTCCATGTGGATCAGTTTGCCTCAGGCCCATCAAGCCTTGAATCTGGCCCCGTTAGCCTCACACTGCGTTGCGCGTGTTCAGTGAAAGAGATTTCCACGCTGTGTGTCAGCAGTTAGTGTCCTGGCATCATCGCTTGGTGATATCCGGGGTGACAGCGTTCACATGCCATTAACCCCTTCTATTAAATGAAAGAAAGAAAGTCTTGCATTTATATAGCACCTTTCACCACCACCAGACGCCCCAAAGCGCTTTACAGTCAATGAAGCATGTTTTGGAGTGCAGTCACTGTTGTAATGTGGGAAACACGGCAGCTAATTTGCACACAGCAAGCTCCCATAAACAGCAATGTGATAATGACCGGATAATCTGTTTTAGTGATGTTGATTGAGGGATAAATATTGGCCCCAGGACACCGGGGAGAACTCCTCTGCTCTTCTTCAAATAGTGCAACAGGATCTTTTACGTCCACCTGTAAGAGAGCAGACGGGGCCTCGGTTTAACGTCTCAACTGAAAGATGGCACCTCTGACAGTGCAGCACTCCCTCAGCACTGCCCCTCTGACAGTGCAGCACTCCCTCAGTACTGCCCCTCCGACAGTGCGGCACAACCTCAGTACTGCCCCTCTGACATTGCAGCGCTCCCTCAGTACTGCCCCTCCGACAGTGCAGCGCTCCCTTAGTACTGCCCCTCCGACAGTATGTGCTCCCTCAGTACTGCCCCTCCGACAGTGCAGCGCTCTCTCAGTACTACCCTTCTGACAGTGTGTGCTCCCTCAGTACTGCCCCTCCGACAGTCACAATTACCCCCATGCCCGCGAGCTTAGTCAATCACCTTACTGAAATTGGCAGTGAGGTTCGCAAATCCCCAAAAGAAGATTGAAAGTACACGGGAAATATTTGCTCTTTGCTACCTGTGATCCCGAAGCAATGATGGTGAGATAGTCCCATACAAATGAGATGCAAATGTAACAGTATTTCAAAAAACACAATCAAGGCTGACTGGTCTTTTTATAACCTACACTCCCTCCGGAGTTATGACAGTAATTAGATGGCTTAAATGATCATTGTGGCATGATAATTTGGTTACATCTTAGAAAGAAATAGAACGAGATAACTCAAAAATCAAATTCAGCAGTGTGCTTTTCTTTGAACAGTTTGTCATTAAAGTTCAACACCAAACTTTGACAAACTGACCTCCTCAGAAAGAGCAAGAGAGAGATTACCCTACACCTGAAAAATCTGCCAGTCACCCTCTCTTGCGAGAGGGCCTGGAGGAATATAGAGATAACTTCAAGAGCCGGTGCTAACCTATCTGTTATGATACAATGCTCTGTTGGGTCGGAGATTTACTGTCAGTTGGATTAGGCAGCAGGGATCGTTGTATTGTGCAGCCGCTGATTATATCATCCTCTGCCTGATCGGAGAGCTGTGCGCAAGTGGAGATTGTGGAGTCTGCAAGCATGACATTACAAAGAGACATTCATAGATTAAGTGATTGTGCAAAGCCGTGGCAAATGGATGTCAGTATAGACAAGTGTGTGGTCAGCCACTTTGGACCTAAAAAGGATCGATTGGACTATTTCTAAATGGCGAAAAGTTAGAAGCAATGGAGGTCCAAAGAGGCTTAGGGATCCATATACAGAGATCAGTAAAATGCCATGGACAGGTACAAACATTCATTTAAAAGGTTAGAAAATAAGGGGTAGGAGTTATGCTGCAGTTGTACAGAACCCTGGTTGGACCACACCTGGAGCACTGTGAGCCGTTCTGGACACCACACCTTAGCAATGATATAAAAACATAGAAACATAGAAAATAGGTGCAGGAGCAGGCCATTCGGCCCTTCGAGCCTGCACCGCCATTCAATATGATCATGGCTGATCATGCAACTTCAGTACCCCATTCCTGCTTTCTCTCCTTCCCCCCGATCCCTTTAGCCGTAAGGGCCACATCTAACTCCCTTTTGAATATATCTAATGGACTGGCCTCAACAACTTTCTGTGGTAGGGGATTCCACAGGTTCACAATTCTCTGAGTGAAGAAGTTTCTCCTCATCTCGGTCCTAAATGGCTTACCCCTTATCCTTAGACTGTGAACCCTGGTTCTGGACTTCCCCAACATTGGGAACATTCTTCCTGCAACTAAACTGTCATATCCCGTCAGAATTTTATATGTTTCTATGAGATCCCCTCTCATTCTTCTAAATTCCAGTGAATACAAGCCTAATCGATCCAATCTTTCTTCATATGTCAGTCCTGCACTATATTGGCCTTGGACAGAGTGCAGCGTAGGTTTACCAGACTGATTAACTTGAAGAGTTAAATTATGAGAAGAGATTACTCAAACAAGGGTTGTATTCCCTGGAATTTAGAAGGTTATGGGATGATCTGATCAAGGTTTTCAGGATATGAAGGGGAACACATAGTGTAGATCGGGAGAGACTTTTCTCGCTGGTTGGGGAGTCGAGGACTAGGGGCAGAATCTAAACATTAGAGCCAGACCTTTCAGGAGTGAAATTAGGAAACACTTCTACACACAAAGAGTGGGAGAGGTTTGGAATTCTCTTCCTCCAATGGCAATTGATTCTGGGGGTCAATTGTCATTTTAGATCGAAGATTGAGAGATTTTTGTTAACCAAAGATATTCAGGGATCTGGGCCAAAGATGGATATATGGAGTTAGGTCACAGATCATAAGAACATAAGAATTAGGAGCAGGAGTCGGCCATTCAGCCCTTCGAGCCTGCCCCACCTTTCAGTGAGATCATGGCTGATCTTCAACACTTTCCTGCACTGTCCCCATATCCTTTAATTCCCTTAATATCCAAAAATCTATCAATCTCTGTCTTGAATATACTCAACGACTGAGCCTCCACGGCCCTCTGGGGCAGAGAATTCCAAAGATTCACCACCCTCTGAGTGAAGAATTTCTCCTCATCTCAGTCCTAAATGGCCGACCTCTTATCCTGAGACTGTGACCCCTGGTTCTAGACTCCCCAGCCCGGGGGGAAACATCCTCCCTGTCAAGCTCTGTAAGAATTTTGTTTGTTTCAATGAGATTACCTCTCATTCTTCTAAACTCTAGAGAATATAGGACCAGTCCACTCAATCACTCCTCATAGGACAATCAGCTGTGATCTCATTGAATGGGGGTGAAACGGCCTCCTCCTGTTCCTATGAGTACTACACTTGATCCATACCTCCCAAAGAATCCCTCTCACTTTCAGTGTTTGAATAACTTCCTCTTTCTCTCCTTGTAACTTTCTCCTGCTCTCATTCCGTCGCTGTGTTTCCTGTTTGTCTTCCTTTCTATCTTTCCCTCTCACTCTTTATCTGTCCCTCTTTCTTTCTCCCCTCTCTCCTTTTCTCTCTCTCTCTCTCTCTGATATATTCTGTCTCCGTGCCCTTTTGTCCCTCCATCTCCAACTTGATTGATGCCCACAGATTAACAAGTGAAGCCACGGGCTTGAAGCCTTTTTAGGCCCATGTCGTCCTCGCACTAATCCGTCAAAAGTTACCCCTTTCCTTTGGAAGGTTAGAGAGGCGGATGTGAGTGAACTGAAAACTGACACAGTTTAACAGCACGAGACCCAATTCAGACAATCTAGCTGAACCTGCTAGATGAAACAGAATTGTCGGAGCAGTGATACAGAGTGGCTAGGATTGTTAGCAACTGCACGTTTCCGAACCGCGGTTCCCAGAGACTAGGAGATATACTAATTGACCCCAGGAGGTCTCCAACATCATCATCTTCCTGTCCATCATTGATCTGTAAGGCTGTGTATGTGTTGTCAATCTCTTCATTTGCCTCGTACTTGTTTGCTCATTCTCTGCTGCCATCCTCCCTTCATCTTGCTCATTTGCCTTTTTCTTTCTCTTCTTCGCTTTCCCCCACTTTCATCTCCGCTGCTCTCATTCCCTCCCTCGCTCCTTCTCTCTTTCTCATTCCATCTCATAGAATCTCACGGCACAGGAGGAGGCCAGTCGGCCCATCGTTCCTGTGCCAGCTCCGTGAAGGAGCGATCCAAGTATTTCAAGTATTTATTCAATTCCCTTTTGAAAGTTACTCTTCAATCTGCTCCCACCGCCCTTTCAGGCAGTGTGTCCTCGATCACAACAACTCGCTGCGCAAAAATAATACTCCTCAGCTCCCCCTCGGGTTCTTTTGCAAATTATCTTAAATCTGTTTCTCATTCTATCATTCATTTATTCCCTAATTCCTCACATATATTGTGCCTCTCCTGTCCTTTCCTCCTTGTTCCCAATTTATCTTGCTTTCTCATTCGTAAGAACATAAGAACATAAGAATTAGGAACAGGAGTAGGCCATCTAGCCCCTCGAGCCTGCTCCGCCACTCAACAAGATCATGGCTGATCTGGCCGTGGACTCAGCTCCACTTACCCGCCCGCTCCCCATAACCCTTAATTCCCTTATTAGTTAAAAATCTATCTATCTGTGATTTGAATACATTCAATGAGCTAGCCTCAACTGCTTCCTTGGGCAGAGAATTCCACAGATTCACAACCCTCTGGGAGAAAAAATTCCTTCTCAACTCGGTTTTAAATTGGCTCCCCTGTATTTTGAGGCTGTGCCCCCTAGTTCTAGTCTCCCCGACCAGTGGAAACGACCTCCCTGCCTCTATCTTGTCTATCCCTTTCATTATTTTAAATGTGTCTGTACAATCACCCCTCATCCTTCTGAACTCCAACGTGTAAAGACCCAGTCTACTCAATCTATCATCATAAGGTAACCCCCTCATCTCCGGAATCAGCCTCGTGAATCGTCTCTGTACCCCCTCCTAACCCTCCTTTTCCTCATTCTATCTCTTTCTCTCTCATGGTCTGTTTCCTTATTTGCCCCCTCTTTCATTCTCCCTCCCTCCGTTTGACTTGGACCCTCTCTCTCATTTAAGGACCCTCTCTCTTATTTGCTAGACCTTTGTTACATTTGCTCTTCCCCAGTGTAATTGTAATGTCTGTAGCTCCACACTGTGGATGTGGACGTATTGTGTTACTACAACTAAAGGAAACAAACAGTCAGCTTGCAAGAACCAGGAAGTTCCATTTTAGGAAGCTGTGTGTGCTTGTGGTCTGTGAATCTATCACAGCAACGTATTTGCTTCATGGGTTCTTTGCTTAAGAATTCACGGCTACACATTTGCTGTAAGGAACAAGCTGGTTTATTAGTCAAGGTTTAACAAACAAACTGAACCCGACCTGTTCATCCATCAGGCTCACAACCACCTTGCCTCATCGTAGGGAACCTGAACTCAACGGGCTGGGGTTTTATTGAGTCTTGTGAACATCCCGTGACTGGTTCAGCCACTCACAGTTCAACAGCTCCACAACTATTTTGGTAGAAACGTTAAATCAAGTGCCCCCTTTTGGCACGAGAACCCACATATTAACGATTTAAAACTATAACAAAAACCCTTAATCAAATTAGAATTTGGTTTCCGGGGGTGATGATGCACTCCAGTCCCTCCGGCGCCCACCTCTCGCGGAAGGCCGCTAGCGTACTGGTGGACACCGAGTGCAAAGGCTCCACAACTATTTTGAGTAGAACTTTAAATCAAGTGCCCCCTGATTAAAGTGGGGGCACACTCCAAAACCTTTTCAGGTGCCCCTTTGTTTTTTTTTGAGGGCATCAACACACAAATTATGCAAGTGCCCCCTGGCTAAAAGGGTGAGGGGGAGACTAAAACCGGCACAATAAGCAAATTAAACTTTAGACAAAAAACATCAAATTAAAATTTGGTTGCCGGGGGTGTTGATGCACTCCAGTCCCTCTGGTGCCCATCTCTCGCGGAAGGCCGCGAGCGTACCGGTGGACACCACGTGTAACAGCCCCACAAACCTCACAGGGACATACATTATACTCCTCATTTCTCTCTCCTTCCCTCTCTCTCCAACGCTTCAGTATTAAAGGGAGATGCTTTTTAGGCCAACGTCAAAACCTGTCCTTGAACAGCAGCCTTCAGCCCTTTGAAAGCTGCTGCCTCTCTGGATTTTGACAAATGCCAGCCAAGCTTTCCGGGCAAACATCTCGTGCAGCATTAGCCTACCCATTGTTAGGGGGAGGGGTGGGCCCACTGGCCAAGACCCTTCCCCTGATCTGCTGACACAGGAAGAGGCTGCTCCCTGGAGCAACTCATTCTTTCAATATTAGGTTGTGAAATCTACCGCCCGGTATGACTGTGAGAGAACTGCGTGCAACGGATTGACTGACAACTAACCAGTCCGCCAACGTGCCCTCATCTAGACACTTTTTTAAAGAGGTAAGAGTTGGGAAACAGCTGTAGGGCAGACAACAACAACTTGCATTAACATAGCGCCTTTAAACGAGTAAAACGTCCCAAGGCGCTTCACAGGAGGGTTATGAGACAAAATCTGACACCAAGCGACAAGGCCGTACTACAGTTGTACAGGGCCTTGGTGAGGCTACACCTGGAGTATTGTGTACAATTTTGGTCTCCTAATCTGAGGAAGGACATTCTTGCTATTGAGGGAGTGCAGCGAAGGTTCACCAGACTGATTCCTGGGATGGCAGGACTGACATATGAAGAAAGACTGGATCGACTAGGCTTATATTCACTGGAATTTAGAAGAGTGAGAGAGGATCTCATAGAAACACATAAAATTCTGACGGGACTGGACAGGTTAGATGCAGGAAGAATGTTCCTGATGTTGGTGAAGTCCAGAACCAGAGGTCACAGTCTAAGGATAAGGGGTAGCCCATTTCGGACCGAGATGAGGAACTTCTTCACCCAGAGAATTGTGAACCTGTGGAATTCTCTACCACAGAAAGTTGTTGAGGCCAGTTCGTTAGATATATTCAAAAGGGAGTTAGATGTGGCCCATATGGCTAAAGGGATCAAGGGGTATGGAGAGAAAGCAGGAATGGGGAATGATCTTATTGAATGGCAGTGCAGGCTCGAAGGGCTGAATGGCCTACTCCTGCACCTATTTTCTGTGTTTTCTATGTCAAAAGGAGGTATGAGGACAGGTGACCAAAAGCTTGGACAAAGAGATTAAGGAGCATCTTAATGGAGAAGAGAGGTGGAGAGGTTTCGGGAGGGAATTCCAGAGCTTAAGGCCTGGACCATAATATCCTCAAACAGCTGAATGAATCAGCGTCCAGAGACATGGAATGGGATGGGTTAACAAAAATAGCAGTCAACAAATAATTAATTTGGCCTGAGCCAGTCAAAGATTGCCAAACAGCCCATTAGCCCTGTGGAGCTGCCTGGCTTGATCAGTATATAACTCGCTGATGGGTACCAGCGATGGACAATGGAGACAATGGGGCTTTTCAGAAGCTCTCCAGTGGTCAAGCAGAATGCAGTGTGCTGTGTACAGTGAGGAGCAATACATTCCGTCACAGTGACAAACCCACAATTGTCACGTCTTTACACTGAAAGTGGATAACTCATGGCCTCCGGTTTGCAAAAAAAAAATAACAAGTTGACTATTCACAGGGGCTTTTGGAATGGAGTCCGGTTGCCATTCAGCTCAAACTGAGAACTTGCGTCTTTCAAACACTTATTTCTGACCCTGGAGAATCCTGGAGCAAGCGAGGCCCGACGTTGCCGCACAGCCCGGATCACCGAGGCACGCTCTGGGCCACCCGGAGCGCGATCGACCGGCCCGGCAGCCAGGCACCCAAAGCGGAGCGCGGGGCGGCTCGACAAATAAAATGGCGGCTGCAGGGCGCTGAAGGCCTCCGCTTTATGGGGCGCCCTGGCAGCCCCGGGAAACTGCCGTTGACATCCGCCCACGTCATCCTCGCGGTCCACGGGGCAACATCCCCCCCCCCCCCCCGCCCCCCCGCCCCACGGAGCGCCAAGGGGTTGGCGCGGCATGGTGAGGAGTTGCCGCGCACTCTGCGATGATGTTATTGCCAGGCGTGCGCCAGGCCGGGGCGCTAATCGCAGGTTGCTGCATTTCTGGGACAGCGCCCTCCGCCCCCGCCCCCCCCGCCAACCTCCAGGGCAATTTCCCCGGAGCGGCTCGTGCCTATTACCCCGCCTTCCCCAGGTGAAGGTGCCATTGTGCCCCAGTAGCGACCCCCAGAGGCTATGAAAAGGGACAATTTCGACCCTAAGTTTATTGGTGCCCAGAGGCAAGGGGCTGATGATGAGTTTGTCTCCAGTCGTCCTGGTTAACCCTTGCCACTGGACCAAGACCTAGCTTGGTTGAGCCCGTGTGGTGGCTGGGTGTGCAACGGCCACCCCACGTTAAAAAAATCCACGCACAGGCATCTTCCGCCCCTGGAGTTCAGGACTGGAACATCGGGTCCTTCCGTGAAACATCTGTGAACTCATGGAAGCAAGTCATCCTCGTTCGAGGGACTGCCTATGATGATGGTGTACAGGACAAAGATTGAGTCCGAGTTGGAGTGCTGTGTTGCAGTGTTGGATAGCTGGGAGCAGAGCGGGATTGGACAGCGGCAAAGGTGTGACACAGATTCAGGAGGATGTTCCCAGGAATGGAAGACGCGGAACAAAGTGGGACTGCAGTCATTGCAGCAGAGATTAAAGGGGGGGGGGATTTAATAATAGTGTTCAAAGTGAGAGAGAGTCAACCTGAAAGGGTAAGATTATTTCTGCTTGTCAGAGAATCAGGACAAGAGGACATGTACGTAAGCTGAGCAAGACAAGGGTAACAGTGAGGGCAGACAAAGCGTTTTCATACAAAGGGTTATTACAAGATGGAATGCATCACCACAAGTAGATATGGAAAAAGAAAAAGCGCTTGCATTTATATAGCGCCTTTCACGACCACCGGACGTCTGAAAGTGCTTCACAGCCAATGAAGTCCTTTTTGGAGTGTGGTCACTGTTGTAATGTGGGAAACGCGGCAGCCAATTTGCGCACAGCAAGCTCCCACAAACAGCAATGTGATAATGACCGGATAATCTGTTTTTATTATATTGATTGAGGGATCAATATTGGCCCCAGGACACTGGAGAGAACTCCCCTGCTCTTATTCGAAGCTACATCGTGGAGCTTAAGAGGCAACTTATTGAAAAGCTGCAGAATAAGAGCAGGGAAATGGGACTGAAGGACGTAGATCTACTGCTGAGCGACCATTGGCACAGTGAGCTTCCATGGTTTATTTTGTGCGATACACTGTGGGGGAGGGGGGTGGGGAGTTAGGCCGTGTCTCTGTTGCGGCAGTAAATGGTTCGCGTCTGCAACCGTAAAATGCGCCAGCTGGGCCCTGAGCGTGGGGTGGAGCGCTAGGGGAGGGCGTTCCACACCTCTCTCGGGGCGCTAGGCCGGCTGAGCAACTGAAAATCCCCAGTGCCCTGAGAGAGGCCTGGTGGGAGGGGGAGGGCGGGGGGGGGGGGGAAATGCTGAAAAAATAAAAGAATAAAAACCAATCACGCTTACCCGAGGTCGACATTCCGTCCCTCACTGCGGCCCCTGCAGCTCGGAACGTCCGCTTTCCCCGGCGGTCCCACCAGGGGGCGCTGCGGGGCGCTATGGATCGCGGCACGAAGCAAATTTCGAGCCGGTGTCGGCGTTACAAAGCGGCTCGCCTCTCCCGAGTGGTACTGCACCGCGCCCCCGAAAACCCCGCACCCAATGGCCCGGGGGGGGGGGTGGTGCTGGAAGCCGCCCGCCCGCCCGCCCGGAAATGCTCACCGCCGCCATTACTGCCCCTCCAGGGCGCCAACAGGGGCGGCAGTGGACTGAAAGTCCAGGATACTCCCGAAGGTGACTGCAGGCCAGTCTCTGGATCTCCACCACGCCCTCACGGCACAATAAATGGGTTTTGCAGCTCGTAAAACCCCGCTCGGTTGTACAAGGTATCCCAGTTGGTACTGATTGGCCCAAGTCTGTAACCCGAGATGTGAATGAGCTATGAACGAGGGTGGTGGGCTAAGTACATGTCATTGTAGAGATGGATAGGAAATTATAGCTTTCTCATTATCGATGCTCAGTCACAAGACAGCCTTCAGATAAACATCAAACTACTGTAAAGATGGATTAACCTTGAAATCCTCCTATTGATCCACGTGTTGTGAATACTCTTGTTTCAGCACTGTGTACACGTCGGACCTCCCAGTGCAGTGCTGGGGGAGTGCAGCACTGTCGGAGGGGCAGTGCTGGGGGAGTGCCGCACTGTCGGAGGGGCAGTGCTGGGGGAGTGCCGCACTGTCGGAGGGGCAGTGCTGGGGGAGTGCCGCATTGTCGGAGGGGCAGTACTGAGGGAGTGTTGTACTGTCGGAGGGGCAGTACTGAGGGAGAGCCGCACTGTCGGAGGGGCAGTACTGAGGGAGCGTCGCATTGTCGGAGGGGCAGTACTGAGGGAGCGCCGTACTGTCGGAGGGGCATTATTGAGGGAGCGCCGCACTGTCGGAGGGGCAGTACTGAGGGAGCTCCGCACTGTCGGAGGGGCAGTACTGAGGGAGGGCCGCACTGTCGGAGGGGCAGTACTGAGGGAGCGCCGCACTGTCGGAGGGGCATTATTGAGGGACCGCCGCACTGTCGGAGGGGCATTATTGAGGGAGTGCCGCACTGTCGGAGGGGCAGTACTGAGGGAGCGCCGTACTGTCGGAGGGACAGTACTGAGGGAGCGCCGCACTGTCGGTGGGGCAGTACTGAGGGAGCGCCGCACTGTCGGAGGGGCAGTACTGAGGGAGCGCCGCACTGTCGGAGGGGCAGTACTGAGGGAGCGCCGCACTGTCGGAGGGGCAGTACTGAGGGAGCGCCGCACTGTCGGAGGGGCAGTACTGAGGGAGCGCCGCACTGTCGGAGGGGCAGTACTGAGGGAGCGCCGCACTGTCGGAGGGGCAGTACTGAGGGAGCGCCGCACTGTCGGAGGGGCATTATTGAGGGAGCGCCGCACTGTCGGAGGGGCATTAGTGAGGGAGCGCCGCACTGTCGGAGGGGCAGTAATGAGGGAGCGCCGCACTGTCGGAGGGGCAGTACTGAGGGAGCGCCGCACTGTCGGAGGGGCAGTACTGAGGGAGCGCCGCACTGTCGGAGGGGCAGTACTGAGGGAGAGCCGCACTGTCGGAGGGGCAGTACTGAGGGAGCGCCGCACTGTCGGGGGGGCAGTACTGAGGGATCTCCGCACTGTCGGAGGGGCAGTACTGAGGGAGTGCCACACTGTCGGAGGAACAGTACTGAGGGGGCCCGACATTATGGAAAGGGCAGCCCTCCCGTGGCTCGTTTGACCTCCAGCCTCGCCCCAGTGCAGCTGTGGCCCATCGAACACCATCGGACACAGACCTCCTCGGCCCACTCACAGCCCACCCCACAGCCCACCCCTGACCCCTTCGTCCCACCCACACAGCCCTGTGCCACCCACCACATGCCACCCCACCCACAGCAACCCTCTCACAGCTTACCCTTGTCCCCCCCCCCCAGAGCCCCTCCCCTCTGCCCACTGTCCTCCCCCGCCACCCCCCCCCCCATCGTACTCCCCACCCACAGCCCACCCATGTTCCCTCTACGGTCCTCACCATCACCCTCCCTCACACACAGTTCCCCCCCCCACAGTCCCCGCCCCTCCCCGCTCTCCGCACTGCCCGCGGTACGCCTGACACTGTGTTGTGTCGGTGAGCGGTGATGTGTGCCGACAGAGCGACTGCTCATGCCCTCTTTCCGCATAAAAATGAATCTCCATCAGCAACAAAAAAAATCATTTCATAAATTGCCCCAACAGTCATTGCTGAGGCAGTGTCCCCGTTTTTAAATTAAGTTGAACATCCCAAAGTGGTTCAGCGGTGAAAGATTTGTTTTTAAACCCTCAATCTTCAACCTTTCCGATTGAAGCAAAGAGAAAGATAACTGCATATTTCACAAACAATGGCTGGGTGTGTGTCACCCCCGCTGGGTGGTGGCCCTGCCCCTCACCATTCACACCTCAACTCAGGCCCCCCGTCGTAGACCCACCGGGAGTTCGCCCGATCGTTGGTTCCAGAGTCTATAGCGCAGGGGCGGAGGGAATTAAAATATCCGCAAAGCTCTCAGCATCCTCAGGTGGCTCTCCCTCCACCCCTCCCTCCGGCCCTCCCTCCATCCCTCACTCTGGCTCTCCCTCCACCCCTCCCTCCCTCCACCCCTCCCTCCGGCCCTCCCTCATGCCCTCCCTCCAGCCCTCGCTCCTGCCCTCCCTCCGGCCCTCCCTCCGGCCCTCCCTCCAGCCCTCCCTCCGGCCCTCCCTCCGGCCCTCCCTCCAGCCCTCGCTCCAGCCCTCCCTCCAGCTCTCCCTCCAGCCCTCCCTCGTGCCCTCGCTCCAGCCCTCGCTCCAGCCCTCCCTCCAGCCCTCGCTCCAGCCCTCACTCCAGCCCTCCCTCCAGCCCTCGCTCCAGCCCTCCCTCCAGCCCTCCCTCTGGCCCTCCCTCGTGCCCTCGCTCCAGCCCTCCCTCCAGCTCTCCCTCCAGCCCTCCCTCGTGCCCTCGCTCCTGCCCTCGCTCCAGCCCTCGCTCCAGCCCTCCCTCCAGCCCTCGCTCCAGCCCTCCCTCCGGCCCTCCCTCGTGCCCTCGCTCCAGCCCTCCCTCCAGCCCTCCCTCCACCCCTCCCTCCGGCCCTCCCTCCACCCCTCCCTCCATCCCTCACTCTGGCTCTCCCTCCACCCCTCCCTCCGGCCCTCCCTCCACCCCTCCCTCCGGCCCTCCCTCATGCCCTCCCTCCAGCCCTCATTCCAACCCTCGCTCCAGCCCTCGCTCCAACCCTCGCTCCAGCCCTCCCTCCAGCCCTCGCTCCAGCCCTCCCTCCGGCCCTCCCTCCAGCCCTCCCTCCAGCCCTTCCTCCAGCCCTCCCTCCAGCCCTCCCTCCAGCCCTCCCTCCAGCCCTCCCTCCGGCCCTCCCTCCAGCCCTCGCTCCAGCCCTCCCTCCAGCTCTCCCTCCAGCCCTCCCTCGTGCCCTCGCTCCAGCCCTCCCTCCAGCCCTCGCTCCTGCCCTCACTCCAGCCCTCCCTCCAGCCCTCCCTCCAGCCCTCCCTCCAGCCCTCCCTCTGGCCCTCCCTCGTGCCCTCGCTCCAGCCCTCCCTCCAGCTCTCCCTCCAGCCCTCCCTCGTGCCCTCGCTCCTGCCCTCGCTCCAGCCCTTGCTCCAGCCCTCCCTCCAGCCCTCGCTCCAGCCCTCCCTCCGGCCCTCCCTCCGGCCCTCCCTCCGGCCCTCTCTCCGGCCCTCGCTCCGGCCCTCTCTCCAGCCCTCCCTCCAGCCCTCACTCTGGCCCTCCCTCGTGCCCTCGCTCCAGCCCTCCCTCTGGCCCTCCCTCGTGCCCTCGCTCCGGCCCTCGCTCTGGCCCTCCCTCCAGCCCTCGCTCCTGCCCTCTCTCCGGACCGTGGTGAGGACACAGATGGCAGGCTGTGAGCCTGGGCAGTCTGCACGCACTCACACCACACCAGCCTGGTTGGCAAGCTGCGGGCAGGTGGGTAGGTGGAACACTCCCTCTGACGGCCCGAGGCTGCTCAGTGACTGAGCCTGCGACAGCTCCCACCAACTTACTAACAGTAAGTTCAGCCTCAATCCTGCCAAATATGTCACTGTTTGAATTTTTTTTTAACATTTTGGTATATCGTTTTGAATATTATTCATTCAGCGCCTTTTGCGACCATCGGACGTCTCAAAGCGCTTCACAGCCAATGAAGTACTTTTTTTGGAGTGCAGTCACTGTTGTAATGTGGGAAATGCAGCAGCCAAATTACGCACAGCAAGCTCCCACAAACAGCAACATGATAATGTCAAGATAATCTGTTTTACTGATGTTGGTTGAAGGATAAATATTGGCCCCAGGACACCAGGGAGAAATCCCCTGCTCTTCTTCAAAATAGTGCCATCAAATCTTTTATGTACACCTGAGAGAGCAGACGGGGCCTCGGTTTAATGTCTCAACTGAAAGACGGCACCTCCGACAGTGCGGCACTCCCTCAGTACTGCCCCTCCGACAGTGCGGCGCTCCCTCAGTACTGCCACTCCGACAGTGGGGTGTTCCCTCAGTACTGCCCCTCCGACAGTGCAACACTCCCTCAGTATTGCCCCTCTGACAGTGCGGCACTCCCTCAGTACTGTCCCTCCGACAGTGCGGCATTCCATCAGTACTGTCCCTCCGACAATGTAGTGCTCCCTCAGTATTGCCCCTCCGACAGTGTGGCACTCCCTCAGTACTGCCCCTCCGACAGTGTAACACACCCTCAGTACTGCCCCTCCGACAGTGTAACACTCCCTCAGTACTGCCCCTCCGACAGTGTAACACTCCCTCAGTACTGCCCCTCCGACAGTGCGGCGCTCCCTCAGTACTGCACTAGGAGTGTCAGCCTAGATTACAACAGTGATTGCACTTCAAAAGTACGTCATTGGCTGAGGTCGTCAAAGGCGCCCTAGAAATGCAAGTCATTTTTCTTTCTAGCAGGAGTGTGTCGAGTGCTGGTGAACCTGCTCCCTGCTGTCTCAACTTGTTCACCCATCACGTGCCGCCCGGCTTGACTAATGTTCTGCAGAATTCCAGGCTAGAAATTCTACTTGGGTTGAGCGAGGGTATGGGGCTAATTCCGGACTCCCATCATTGAAACCCGAGATATTTACAGCACAGAAGGAGGCCATTCAGCCCATCATATCTGCGCCGGCCGACCCAGAGCTATCCAGCCTAATCCCACTTTCCAGCTCTGGGTCCGTAGCCCTGCAGGTTACGGCACTTCAGGTGCACATCCAAGTACTTTTTAAATGTGGTGAGGGTTTCTGCCTCTACCACCCTTTCACGCAGTGAGTTCCAGACCCCCACCACCCTCTGGGTGAAGACATTTGCCCTCAAATCCCCTCTAAACCTCCCCCCAATTTCTTTAAATCTATGAGTCCATTGAGGCGGGCAGTGGCAGCCGCTGGTCAGCAATGAGCTTCTGCGTCTGCCCCACAATCTCTTCGAGCGCGGGCTTGCCGCTGGTTGCTGTGGGTCGCGGGATTAACCCTCGCCTTCCTGTCCCTGTGTGATCGCACTGACCATGCCGTCAGTACGCAGTGTGCCTGTCACACGGAGACTCGATGTTTTCTCACCCTCCCTGCACAGTGCGCGTAGGTGGTATTGACGTCTAACCCACAAAGCACTGCCACACACGGGCACAACGATTGGCATGGGCTGACCTCATCGAATCAGAGAACGGTCACAGCTGGGGAAGCCATTCGGCCCGTCGAGCCCGTGCCGGCTCTCTGCAAGAGCCCCTCAGCCAGTCCCACTCCCCCCGCCCTTTCCCCGTAGCCCTGCACATACTTTTCCTTCGGGTACTTATCCAACTCCCTTTTGAAAGCCGCGATTGAGTCTGCCTCCACCACCCTCTCAGGCAGCGCATTCCAGATCCTAACCACTCGCTGCGTGAAAAAGTTTTCCCCGCGTGTCGCCTTTGGTTCTTCTGCCAATCGCCTTAAATCCGTGTCCTCTGGTTCTCGACCCTTCCACCAATGGGAACAGTCTCTCTCGATCTAATCTGTTGAGATTTTGAAGATTTAACCCTCACAGTGTTGGTGCCACCTTTCTGACTGGGAGCTCTGTGGCTTTGGCCGGTTATTTTGTAGGAAGGGGAAGGAGGAAACTGTCCCGATAATGTGAAAATTGTTCCAGCCATTCCGGACCCAGCAAAGGCAGCCAACCCTCAGGAAGGTGCTTGACGTGACACTCGGATGGCTAGCAAGCCACGGAGCTCGCTCGTCTCTCGGGGGGTCGACAGCACGTGGCTGTGTTTCAGCTGACAGATGGTGATTGATTTAGCAAGGGATAGACACAGATATCCCTCGCTGTGGATTCCCATTGCCCACCCCCTGAGGTGGGAGCACTGGGCTGTCACAGCTGGCTCATTCAGCAGCCCAGCTGAGCAGCACCGAGCATTGTCCGGAGGGGACGGGACAGTTTAGAAGCTAGTTGCGGCTGAGGCCTAAAGCCGGTCATCGCACAGGACTGTACATCCCGGGCCGTCCTCATATCCTTGTGCCCCACCACAGCTGCATCAGCCGTTCCTCAGTGGGTAGCACTCTCTCTCTCTCTCTGCACTCTGAGTCAGAAGGTTGTGGGTTCAAGTCCTACTTCAGAGACTTGAGCACAAAGATCTAGGCTGACACTCCCAGTACAGTGCTGAGAGAGTGCCGCACTGTCGGAGGGGCAGTACTGAGGGAACGCCGCACTGTCGGAGGGGCAGTACTGAGGGAGCGCCGCACTGTCGGAGGGGCAGTACTGAGGGAGCGCTGCACTGTTGGAGAGGCAGTACTGAGGGAGCGCCGCACTGTTGGAGAGGCAGTACTGAGGGAGCGCCGCACTGTCGGAGGGGCAGTACTGAGGGAGCGCTGCACTGTTGGAGAGGCAGTACTGAGGGAGCGCCGCACTGTCGGAGGGGAAGTACTGAGGGAGCGCCGCACTGTTGGAGAGGCAGTACTGAGGGAGCGCCGCACTGTCAGAGGGGCAGTACTGAGGGAACGCCGCACTGTCGGAGGGGCAGTACTGAGGGAGTGCCGCACTGTTGGAGAGGCAGTACTGAAGGAGTGCTGCACTGCCGGAGAGGCAGTGCTGAGGGAGCGCCGCACTGTCGGAGGGGCAGTACTGAGGGAACGCCGCACTGTTGGAGAGGCAGTACTGAGGGAGCGCCGCACTGTCGGAGGGGCAGTACTGAGGGAGCGCTGCACTGTTGGAGAGGCAGTACTGAGGAAGCGCTGCACTGTTGGAGAGGCAGTACTGAGAGAGCGCCGCACTGTTGGAGGGGCAGTACTGAGGGAGCGCTGCACTGTTGGAGAGGCAGTACTGAGGGAGCACCGCACTGTTGGAGAGGCAGTACTGAGGGAGCGCCGCACTGTTGGAGAGGCAGTACTGAGGGAGCGCTGCACTGTCGGAGGGGCAGTATCGAGGGAGCGCCGCACTGTCGGAGGGGCAGTACTGAGGGAGCGCTGCACTTTCGGAGGGGCAGTACTGAAGGAGTGCTGCACTTTTGGAGGGGCAGTACTGAGGGAGTGCTGCACTTTTGGAAGTACCGTATTTTGGATGAGACGCTAAACCGAGGCCCTGTCTGCTCTCCCAGGTTAATGTAAAAGATCCCATGGTGATATTTTGAAGAAGAGCAGGGGAGTTAACCCCAGTGTCCTGGGGCCAATATTTATCCCTCAATCAACATCATTAAAAAAAACTAATTATTTGCTCATTGTCACAGTGCTGTTTGTGGGAGCTTGCTGTGCGCAAATTGACTGCCGCGTTTCCTACATTACAACAAGTGACTACATTCCCAAACGTACTTCATTGGCTGTAAAGTGCTTTGGGATGTCCTGAAAGGTGTGGTGGAAATACAAGTCTATCAATGATATTCGAGCCAATCAGATGTAAGTGTGACGTACACTTTGTATGCGTGACACTCTCAAGTGTGACACCTCTGAGATGCTACATCATTTGCAGCTCCGTGAGGTGTCAGCACATCTCCCGTGGCATTGCTCCGCGTGAAGCGGAGGACACGGGAAAGTGTAACGTCTGACGTGTGACGGCTAATGTGTGAGAAGTGTATGCAATGCTTGCTCGGAGCGCATGCTATCTGCAAAACTGTTGCTACATCACTAGATGCTCTCGGTGAGGCAGAGGACAAGCTGTCTGACGACAATAAGAGCGTTGGTGAGGCCACACCTGGAGTACTGCGTACAGTTTTGGTCTCCGTATTTAAGGAGGGATATACTTGCATTGGAGGCAGTTCAGAGAAGGTTCACGAGGTCGATTCCTGAGATGAAGAGGTTGTCTTATGATGAAAGGTTGAGCAGGTTGGGCCTATACTCATTGGAGTTTAGAAGAATGAGAGGTGATCTTATTGAAAGGTATAAGATTCTGAGGGGGCTTGACAGGGTAGATGCAGAGAGGATGTTACCCCTCGTGGGGGAATCTAGAACTAGGGGGCATAGTTTCAGAATAAGGGGCGGCCCATTTAAAACGGAGATGAGGAGGAATTTCTTCTCTCAGAGGGTTGTAAATCTGTGGAATTCTCTGCCCCAGAGAGCAGTGGAGGCTGGGTCATTGAATATATTTAAGGTGGAGATATACAGATTTTTGAGCGATAAGGGAGTCAAGAGTTATGGGGAGCGGGCAGGGAAGTGGAGCTGAGTCCATGATCAGATCAGCCATGATCTTATTGAATGGCGGAGCAGGCTCGAGGGGCCGAATGGCTGACTCCTGCTCCTATTTCCAATGCTCTTATGACAGAGTGTGATGGGGTAAGTGTGACATTGATGAGAAGTGTGCGCTATACACAAGACCTATAATATATGGCAGACAATAAAGAACACTTGCTGGATCACGAGGCTCGAAATTATGGTCAGTGTTGCATGGCCGACTTGTGCAGCATTCCTCTGTCCACTGTTTTAATACAGGGAGGAGGCCATTCGGCCCCTCGAGCCTGCTCCGCCATTCAATAAGATCACGGCTGATCTGTCACCTAACTCCACATATCCGCCTTTGCCCCGTATCCCTTAATACCTTTGATGAACAAAAATCTCAATCTGAGATTTAAAATGAACAATTGATCTAGCATCAATTGCCGTTTGCGGAAGAGAGTTCCAAACCTCTCCCGCCCTTTGTGTGTAGAAGTGTTTCATTCCTGAAAGGTCTGGCTCTAATTTTTAGACTGTGCCCCCCTAATCCGGTTAAATAGGCCATCATCATCATAGGCAGTCCCTCGGAATCGAGGAGGACTTGCTTCCACTCTAAAAGTGAGTTCTCTGGTGACTGAACAGTCCAATACGGGAATTACAGTCTCTGTCACAGGTGGGGCAGACAGTGGTTGGGGGAAAGGGTGGGTGGGGAGTCTGGTTTGCCGCACGCTCCTTCCGCTGCCTGCGCTTGGTTTCTGCACGCTCTCGGCGACGAGACTCGAGGTGCTCAGAGCCCTCCCGGATGCTCTTCCTCCACTTAGGGCCCACATTAAGTAACGGACAGATGATGCGTTTGTCAGTTAGTGTCACTAGTGTCAAATATTTTGGCTGGGGTTGGGGTGACATCACTGGAATGAAGCGTACACCCCTCGAGTTACTGTCCGACAGATCAATATTCCTGTTTGGTTCCCCTTGCGTCAAACGAGCAGCGGAATTAATTGTGGCTCAAAGCAGAGTCCGACGAAGGGGTTAAGCAGAATGTCAATGAGGCCCCTTTCCCCAGCTCAGTCTCTGAGTATTGGGTTATTATGGTGTCGCCAATGGTGTTATCATTTTGATGCATGTCTCCTCTTCTTTATTGCAGAGAGATGGTTATTAGATAGCCATCTAACATCATGCCGCATCCCATCAATAGTCATAACGTTTCTGCGATAAAAGCCATCAGTTTCTCATCATAGCTGAAAGCCACAGATAGCTATTTTCAAGATATAATGACTTAAATGCATTTTAACACTCAGGCACCTACACTGCTGAAAATAAAAGTCCAAATGGCACGACAGTAATCTCACAGCAAGGGCCAGTCACAGGCTGTGTTGTGACCAGGGATTCCATTAACATCGGGGGGGGGGGGTTTTTAAGGGTAGTTTGCGTGGATTTTACCACATTGTCAGGAGCTGACACAAGTGGTCGGATCCACACAGCAAAGCAGAAAGGGCGGAAGAAAGGAAGAGGCGGGAATCAGACAGAAACCGCTTGGACGGATTGGGGGTGGCACCGGGACGTTAAAGAGTTAATCGTCTGAATCCCGACCAGAACCGCCTCCAACCCGCCCACTTCAGCTGTCTAACGGAGGCGGGCCATGTGGTGAGACAGCTCCCAGGAGGCGGGTCGTCGATTTAAATATTATAATGAGGCCACCGCACCTCAGAATTAGCCGCCATTTTTGAATTTACCTTTAGCCGGTTGCGTTTTGCAGGCCCCGCGATACCCGTCGGTGAAAGTATGGCCAGGAAGGCTGGGTCCAGGAGCTAAGTGTCCTTACACTCATTCATGGACTCAGGATTCCCACCGAACCCACCCTCGCAACTGGAGACCCCCCAACAAGGCCAACCCTCCTCAGGCCTCAATCTCTCTTAGAGGCCTTCCCACCAGGCTTCCGATCCCCGGAGGCCTCCGTCCCCCCACTCCCCCGGCCCCCGCTCCTTCTCCGACCGGCCCCTGGTCCTCCAGCTACCCTCCTGTAATGTGTTTGCTTCATGGGTTCTTTGCTTAAGAATTCATGGCAACACATCGCTATTAAGAACTAGTTGCTTTATTAGCAAAAGGTTTAACAATCACTCGACACATTACCGGTTCATCCACCAGACTCACAACCACCTGCCTCATCGTGGATCCCCCGAACCCAACTGGCTGGGGTTTTAATGAGTCTTGTGAACATCATGTGGGAAACAAAGACTTACCCAACAAATAAGGCCTGGCCGTTAAATTCAGCCGAGCCTGCGGTGAACCCGTTCTCCCACAGGCAGAAGTAGGTTTTAAGGAATGTCTTACAGGAGGAGAAGGAGTCGGAGAGGTTTAGGGAAGGATCTTGGGGGCCCAGGCAACAGAAGGTTTACGGAGGGAATTCCAGAGCTTGACTGTACATTGCGGCATTGACTCCCCAAAGCCTTTCCACCACCTACACGGCACAAGTCAGGAGTGTGATGGAATACTCTCCACTTGCCTGGATGGGTGCAGCTCCAACAACACTCGAGAAGTTCGACACCATCCAGGACAATAACAACAACAACTTGCATTTATATAGCACCCCTAATGTAGTGAAATGCCCCAAGGTGCTTCACTGCACAACGAGCTACATGAGGAGATATTTGGACAGGTGCTTGGACAAAGAGGTAAGTTTTAAAGAGTGTCTTAAAGGAGGAGAGAGGGAGAGAACTCTAGTCTCTTGCATATCCCTGACTTCCGTGCCTTCAGCTGCCTGGGCCCCAAGCTCTGGAACTCCCTCCCTAAACCTCTCCGCCTCTCTCGCCTCCTTTAAGACGCTCCTTAAAACCAATCTCTTTGACCAAGCTTTTGGTCACCTGATCCCTAATATCTCCTTTTATGGCTCCTGGGTGAGATCGCTCCTGTGAAGCACCTTGGAATGTTTCACTACGTTAACGGTGCTATATAAATGCAAGTTGTTAATGTGACACTTGGAGTGTGGACCTTTTCTTATATATACATTGAAAATATATAATGGCAGTGAAGCAAGTGGAATTCATCTTAGAACTGAACGCCCAACAACTTTAACAGACAAATATGTAGAAGGTATTGGAGGCTAATCTGGGGAAATGTGTTGCGGGTAGATTCTAAACGACAATGAGTGTTAGGCGAACCAATTGAACAGTCCGCAGTGTAAAAGATGAATGAACTGTGTGTGTTGGAGATGCGCTCATTTAACACAATGTGGCATTTTTTTTAAGCTTGTTCATGAAATTAAAACTGCAAACACCATTATTGTGGCATTGAGTTGGGAACCTCAATCTGTCGCTGTTTTCCCTCGTTCCCATTTGACACTCCCGCTAAAAATCTTTTCCGACTATTCCTGTCAGCTGGGAACGCCGGAATAAGTGGACTTGCTACTTTTGTCGGACTTGTTTCCCGAACTGATTAGACTTGTTCCAGCGATCAGATCAAACAGAAGCTGCACCCCTGCAGATGGCACAGAGTATTGTTCCCGCTGATGTTCGCGTTGGAAGCCAATGCTTTCTTGGGACGGTGCCGTGATGCTGTGTGACCATTCTGTCATGTCTGTAACCACAATGTAACACCACTGTATTACTGTATACACTCAACCTAGATGCACGCCTTGACCACAAGGGGTGAACTAGTGGGAGACACTCCTTACCTGATCACACAGGTATAAAAAGGGAGGTCCCACGCAGGGTCATGGTCTTTGGAGTCCTGTGAATAAAGAGTTAAGGTCACAGAGTGACCTTGTCCCCAGAATGTGCCTCGTGTGGTTTCATACTGTAGAGTAAGGACTTTACACATTCCTCCTGCTGGGGGCGGGGGGTTGGGGGGGGGGGGTGGGCACTCAAGGGCGAGGGGGGCATCATCTTAAAAGTAGAGCCGGGCCGGTCAGGGTGCCACACCAGGGGCTGGATTTTCGGCGGTAATGGCGGTGGGCGGTAAAGTGTGCGCCCAGGAACAGTTTGCGCCTCAGTCAGTAACATTGGGCAGCTGGGCCCTGAGTCATAGAGACATAGAAACATAGAAAATAGGTGCAGGAGTAGGCTATTCGGCCCTTCGAGCCTGCACCGCCATTCAATGAGTTCATGGCTGAACATGCAACTTCAGTACCCCATTCCTGCTTTCTCGCCATACCCCTTGATCCCCCCCCTAGTAGTAAGGACTACATCGAACTCCTTTTTGAATATATTTAGTGAATTGGCCTCAACAACTTTCTGTGGTAGAGAATTCCACAGGTTCACCACTCTCTGGGTGAAGAAGTTTCTCCTCATCTCGGTCTTAAATGGCTTACCCCTTATCCTTAGACTGTAACCCCTGGTTCTGGACTTCCCCAACATTGGGAACATTCTTCCTGCATCTAACCTGTCTAAACCCATCAGAATTTTAAACATTTCTATGAGAACCCCTCTCATTCTTCTGAACTCCAGTGAATACAAGCCCAGTTGATCCAGTCTTTCTTGATATGTCAGTCCCGCCATCCCAGGAATCAGTCTGGTGAACCTTCGCTGCACTCCCTCAATAGCAAGAATGTCCTTCCTCAAGTTAGGAGACCAAACTGTACACAATACTCCAGGTGTGGCCTCACCAAGGCCCTGTACAACTGTAGCAACACCTCCCTGCCCCTGTACTCAAATCCCCTCGTTATGAAGGCCAACATGCCATTTGCTTTCTTAACCGCCTGCTGTACCTGCATGCCAACCTTCAATGACTGATGTACCATGACACCCAGGTCTCGTTGCACCTCCCCTTTTCCTAATCTGTCACCATTCAGATAATAGTCTGTCTCTCTGTTTTTACCACCAAAGTGGATAACCTCACATTTATCCACATTATACTTCATCTGCCATGCATTTGCCCACTCACCTAACCTATCCAAGTCACTCTGCAGCCTCATAGCATCCTCCTCGCAGCTCACACTGCCACCCAACTTAGTGTCATCCGCAAATTTGGAGATACTACATTTAATCCCCTCGTCTAAATCATTAATGTACAATGTAAACAGCTGGGGCCCCAGCACAGAACCTTGCGGTACCCCACTAGTCACTGCCTGCCATTCTGAAAAGTACCCATTTACTCCTACTCTTTGCTTCCTGTCTGACAACCAGTTCTCAATCCACGTCAGCACACTACCCCCAATCCCATGTGCTTTAACTTTGCACATTAATCTCTTGTGTGGGACCTTGTCGAAAGCCTTCTGAAAGTCCAAATACACCACATCAACTGGTTCTCCCTTGTCCACTCTACTGGAAACATCCTCAAAAAATTCCAGAAGATTTGTCAAGCATGATTTCCCTTTCACAAATCCATGCTGACTTGGACCTATCATGTCACCTCTTTCCAAATGCGCTGCTATGACATCCTTAATAATTGATTCCATCATTTTACCCACTACTGAGGTCAGGCTGACTGGTCTATAATTCCCTGTTTTCTCTCCCTCCTTTTTTAAAAAGTGGGGTTACATTGGCTACCCTCCACTCGATAGGAACTGATCCAGAGTCTATGGAATGTTGGAAAATGACTGTCAATGCATCAGCTATTTCCAAGGCCACCTCCTTAAGTACTCTGGGATGCAGTCCATCAGGCTCTGGGGATTTATTGGCCTTCAATCCCATCAATTTCCCCAACACAATTTCCCGACTAATAAGGATTTCCCTCAGTTCCTCCTTCTTACTAGACCATCTGACCCCTTTTATATCCGGAAGGTTGTTTGTATCCTCCTTAGTGAATACCGAACCAAAGTACTTGTTCAATTGGTCTGCCATTTCTTTGTTCCAGGGGCGGAGCACTAAGGGAGGCGTTGTACACCTCTCTCGGGCCCAAGTATGGGAAAATCCCGAGCTAACGAGCCGGCTGGAGCAGATGGGCCGAATGGCCTGTTTCTGTGCTGTGCACTCGATGTAATTCTATGCATAACCCACATTTCCTTCCTTTGCGTATTATCTTACGTTGAATTTCTGCTGCCTTTGGTTTGCTGACTTACATTTGGCGCTTACAGTTGCAAACTTCGGGACTGATGTCAGGAGGTGCAGCTCCATACAATGAGTGATCAATACTGGGAATGGTCGGCAGGTAGTCGAGTTCTCAATCCTTGGGGGCCCATAGGTGTCTGTCGAAGGATTGGTTAGATGGTCCAAACTACTGTCCTTGTCTGCACTTACCTTTGTGTCCAGGGGCCTTCGAAATAGTAAACATTTGATTGAGTTTCTAGCCCCATTGCGCAGGGCTGGTTCCACGACCCAACAGTGGTATATTGGCAGTGCCATGCTCCACTGTGTATCGGTGGTGTTTGATCTGTGCCTCACGAAGTAAACACCATGGAGGGAGTGCAGATACCAACAGATCCCACCCCTCGCTCCTGCTCCCTCGTGAAAAGACACAAAAACTTGTTAGAAGTTCGACTTGTTCTGTCCTCGCAAGGTCAGTTCCAATCAAGAGGGCCCTTTAGTCCATCTGATCCCATTCTCCCAGAATGCCAGCCTTATCTTCCCCCTGGTACAGCATTACAGCACCCTGTCTTGGCCCTAACCACGCTCCCTGATCCCCTGCTCCAGCTCTTGGGCGCCCTCTAAATAAAATAAATACATTCCGGGGATGACAGGGCTCTGTGAGTAGAGATTGATTAGATTGGGCCTATATTCTCTGGAGTTTAGAAGAATGAGAGATGATCTCATTTAAATTTACAAAATTCTTATAGGGCTTGACAGGGTAGATGCAGGGAGGATGTTTCCCTCTGGCTGGGGGAGTCCAGAACCAGGGGTCACAGTCTCAGGATAAGGGGTCGGCCATTTAGGACTGAGATGAGGAGAAATTTTCTCACTCAGAGGGTGGTGAATCTTTGGAATTCTCTGCCCCAGAGGGCTGTGGAGGCTCAGTCTTTGAGTATATTCAAGACAGAGGTCGATAGATCTTTGAGCACTAAGAGAATCAAGGGAAATGGGGATCGGGCAGGAAAGTAGAGTTGAGGTAGAAGATCAGCCGTGTTCCTAATGAATGGCTCAAGGGGCTGTATGGCCTACTCCTGCTCTTATAGAAACATAGAAAATAGGTGCAGGAGTAGGCCATTCGGCCCTTTGAGCCTGCACCACCATTTAATAAGATCATGGCTGATCATGCACTTCAGTACCCCATTCCTGCTTTCTCTCCATATCCCCCTGATCCCTTTAGCCATAAGGGCCACATCTAACTCCCTTTTGAATATATCTAACGAACTGGCCTCAACAACCTTCTGTGGTAGAGAATTCCACAGGTTCACAATTCTCTGAGTGAAGAAGTTTTTCCTCATCTCAGTCCTAAATGGCTTATCCCTTATCCTTAGACTGTGACCCCTGGTTCTGGACTTCCCCAACATCAGGAACATTCTTCCTGCATCTAACCTGTCCAATCCTGTCAGAATTGTATATGTTTCTATGAGATCCCCTCTCATTCTTCTAAATTCCAGTGAATATAAGCCTAGTCGATCCAGTCTTTCTTCATATGTCAGTCCTGCCATCCCGGGAATCAGTCTGGTGAACCTTCACTGCACTCCCTCAATAGCAAGAATGTCCTTCCTCAGATTAGGAGACCAAAACTGCACACAATACTCAAGGTGTGGCCTCACCAAGGCCCTGTACAACTGCTGTAAGACCTCCCTGCTCCTATACTCAAATCCTCTCGCTATGAAGGCCAACATACCATTTGCCTTCTTCGCCGCCTGCTGTACCTGCATGTCTACTTTCAATGACTGATGTACCATGACACCCAGGTCTCATTGCACCTCCCCTTTTACTAATCTGTCACCATTCAGATAATAATCTACCTTCCTGTTTTTGCCACCAAAGTGGATAACCTCACACTTATCCACATTATACTGCATCTGCCATGCATTTGCCCACTCACTTAACCTGTCCAAGTCACCCTGCAGCCTCTTAGCGTCCTCCTCACAGCTCACACTGTCACTCAGCTTAGTGTCATCTGCAAACTTGGAGATATTACATTCAATTCCTTCGTCCAAATCATTAATGTATATTGTAAATAGCTGGGGTCCCAGCACTGAACCTTGCGGTACCCCACTAGTCACTGCCTGACATTCTGAAAAAAAAACATTTATTCCCAATCTTTGCTTCCTGTCTGACAACCAGTTCTCTATCCATGTTAATAAATTACCCTCAATACCATGTGCCTTAATTTTGCACACTAATCTCTTGTGTGGGACCTTGTCAAAAGCCTTTTGAAAGTCCAAATACACCATATCCACTGGTTCTCCCTTATCCACTCTACGAGTTACATCCTCAAAAAATTTTAGAAGATTTGTCAAGCATGATTTCCCTTTCATAAATCCATGCTGACTTGGACCGATCCTGTCACTGCTTTCCAAATGCGCTGCTATTTCATCTTTAATAATTGATTCCAACACTTTCCCCACTACCGATGTCAGGCTAACAGATCTATAATTATCTGTTTTCTCTCTCCCTCCTTTTTTAAAAAGTGAGGTTACATTAGCTACCCTCCACTCCATATATCTTATGTTGTTATGTTCTTGTGCCAGCTTATGCACGCAAGGAATCAAGAGATACGGGAACAGTGCAGGAAAGTGGAGTTGAGGTAGAAGATCAACCATGATCTTATTGAATGGTGGAGCGGGCTCGAGGGGCTGAATGGCCGAATGATGTACTTATGTTCTTCTCCTGCTGCCCCTGGAGTGCCCGATAACCTTCCAGTGCAGTAACCATCTCCAGCCCATTAAGCATCCCATATATCGCCAGATTGTTCCCTGAGAGGGAAACCATCACGTGTGCTGAAAGACGGTGAGTGAGGTCACCGCAAAGTCGCATTGCGCGGGCGGTGAGCACTGATTGAGGCCAAGAACAACACTCAGAAGTGTTTTTGTATTACCGAGTTACGTGATGAGATTAATTAGATCCTGTTTCTCCTCAGCAATATAACTCATGCTAAACTTTGAAACCTTTTTATGCAAATATGATAATCTATTCAATGGCAACTGATTAATCGGTAATAAAACGACTGCATCTGAATATAAACACTATAAAATGTAATTGCACACAAAATGGTATAGATTGTATCTTCCTTAATTATTGTTAATGCAATAATTCAGACTATCCCATCTCATTTTAAAAACACAAAATTAGTGCCTGATTATATAATATTGTGAAAGTTATACGATCAAAACTTGAACTCTGTGTAGTTCAAAACTTCTCAAAGCACGTATCAGCCCAATTACTTTTTTATATTTGTTCCTGGGATGTGGGCATCGTTGGCAAGGCCGGCATTTATTGCCCGTTCCTAATTGCCCCTTGAGAAGGTGGTGGTGAGCCGCCTTCTTGAACCGCTGCAGTCCGTGTGGTGAAGGTGCTCCCACAGTGCTGTTAGGGAGGGAGTTCCAGGATTGTGACCCAGCGACGATGAAGGAACGGCCGATATATTTCCAAGTCAGGGTGGTGTGTGACTGGGAAGGGGAACGTGGAGGTGGTGGTGTTCCCATGCGCCTGCTGCCCTTGTCCTTCTAGGCGGTAGAGGTGGCGGGTTTGGGAGGTGTTGTGTAAGAAGCCTTGGCGAGTTGCTGCAGTGCATCTTGTAGACGGTGCACACTGCAGCCACGGTGCGCCGGTGGTGGAGGGAGTGAGTGTTGAAGGTGGTGGATGGAGTTTAGAGAACTACTCTTGAAGTGCAGTCACTGTTGTTATGCAGCAAATGCGAGAGACTATGGCCCCGATATTGGTGGCGTTACCACCCAATGCCATCCACCGCCGTTGAGTTTTGCCTCCGGTCTCTCGTCTTTGCCAGTTTCCACTTGGGCTAGAGCGGATGGGAGGGGAGCCGCCCGCTGATGGCCTCTGGCAGCCGGGTAGTGCAAGTGGCCTCCCGCCCGCCGAGTGGCCAAATTGGTGCGGGCGGGTGTCGGCGGGAGTTGGCGTGGAGGCCGGTCTATCCCCGACGGTAAGTACGAAGACCTGCATGAAAAGGTTAGTGAACATCTTGAAAATCTTTTTTTTTCAGCGACTTACTTGGATGGGGTCCCCTGAAGGTGTTCCAGGATTTTTATTTGCAGGTCTTGCCCCCCCTCCGCGGGCCCGACTCCAACCTCGGCGGCACTTGGGCGGCAAGCGCTTTTGCCGGCGAGATTTGGAGCTCCCGCCCGCTGCCGCCCAGATTGACGGCGTTAGCTGCTGTTTGGCCGCCGGGCGGTACGGCCACTGTCATGTATTCCACTGTCATTGTAACCCATGTATAAACTGACCTAAGTTGTACACCGTGAGAACACTGACCACTAGGTGGTGAACTTGTGGGAGACACTCCTAACCTGGACTTTCAGGTATAAAAGGGGAAGCTCCACCAACCTTCTGCACTTCAGTGCTGGCTAATAAAGATTTTTGGTCATAGAGTAACCTTCTCTCAAGTATGGGCCTCGTGTGTATTTATACTGTATAGTAAGGACATATTATTGGCGACGAGAAACTGGGATTTAAACCACGCGAGCATGGCCACTAGCAGTACAGAAGAGAGGTACTGTGTCGGTGATGATTGGGACGATTTTATTGAGAGACTACAGCAAAGTTTTGTCACTAAGGAATGGTTGGGACAGGATTCGGCCGACAAACGCAGGGCTCATCTCCTGACGGTTTGTGGATCCAGGACGTACTTTTTTTTTTTTTTTTTTGAAATTCGTAGCCAATCGTTCCAATTCTTTGTCAAATCACAAACGCCAGAGGTCACCTTGCACACGCCAAGGATCACTCTGCGCCAATGCTCTTAGCCAAAAGGCCTAGAGCCACTGCACCATTCCTGGAAGTACTGCAATACCAGGTTCGTGCCATGGAGGTGGATGGGTCAGGTCCCCCACACACCTCCGTGGAGGTGGATGGGTCAAGCCACCCCACCCACCTCCTGTTTCCAAAAAAGCAAGCATATACCTTCCTGATCCAGGGAGAACCACCCGGAGGTCATGGTGGTTACTCCCCTGTCAGGTCAGTTACGCATGATCTTAGCCAAAAGGCCGAGGGTCCAGGACGTACTCCCTGATGAAGGACCTTCTAGCGCCAGAGAAGCCGGTGGACAAGACTTTTGAAGAGCTCAGTAAGTTGATCAGGGAACACCTTAAACCGGCGAGCAGCATGCACATGGCGAGACACCGGTTTTACATGCACCGGCGGTGAGAAGGGCAAAGCGTTCCAGACTTCGTGGCAGACCTCCGGCGACTGGCGAGCCTATGTAAGTTCCCAGGTGCATGCAGAGCGGAGATGCTGCGAGACTTTTTTATTGCGGGCATCAGGAATGCTGGGGTTTTCAGGAAACTGATTGAGACCAAAGACTTGACCCTGGAAACGGCAGCTTTGATGGCCCAGACATTTATCTCAGGGGAGGAAGAGACCAGAATGATGTTTGACAAAAATCTTGGTTTAAATGCAGCAAATGGACAGAGAGTTAACATTGTTAATGCGGCACACAGTTCTCCAGGCAGACAGTGGCAATCGGACATGCCCCAGCATGTAGTCGAACCCAAAGGGGGAATTCAACAGAGACAATGGCTAGCTGAACGGCGATTCATGCCATCGCAAGGGACAATGCGGCCAGTAATGGGGCCATCAACACCTGTCAATGCTTAAGGATAGTTACAGAGACAGTCAGAGACGATCGACTGGTAATGGACCTTTTGTTTCCAACAACGGCTCATGTTGGAGGTGTGGAGGCAAACACACAGCCAGAGCTTGCAGGTATCAGCAATATACCTGCAGAAACTGCAACGTCAGCAGTCACTTGGCACGTATGTGCAGGAAACCTGCAGCCAGGTTGATGTATGAGGAGGATGGGCCCGATGTAAGCCCTACGAGGCCAAATGGACACTGGGGGAAATCGCTGGAAGCTGAAGTTCAGTGAGTTTATGTGGAGCACGTATACAGTTCATACACCAGGACGCCACCGATAATGATGCAAGTGCTCCTCAATGGCATCCCATATCAATGGAGTTAGACACGGGAGCCAGCCAGTCCCTGATGAGTATCAAACAGTTTGACAAGTTGTGGGCGTCCAAGGCCAGGAGGCCAAAATTATTGCCGATTGACGCACAGCTACGGACATACACAAAGGAGATCATTCCGGTGCTAGGCAGCGCCACGGTAGTCGTGACCCACAAAGATTCGGAGAACAGGTTGCCACTCTGGATTGTCCCAGGGGACGGTCCCGCACTACTGGGGAGGAGTTGGCTGGCTGAGATGAACTGGAAATGGGCCGATGTCAATGCAATTTTCTTCTGTGGAGCGAATATCATGCTCACAGATCCTGGACAAATTTGACTCACAACTTCAACCCGGCAATGGCACTTTCATGGGGACCAAGGTAGTGATTCACATAAACCCGGACGCCAGGCCAGTACACCACAAGGCCAGAGCGGTGCCATACGTGATGCGGGAAAAGATAGAAGGCGAATTGAACCGCCTGTGAGGGAAGGCATCATCTCGCCAGTCGAATTCGGTGACTGGGCGAGCCCGATCGTGCCGGTGCTCAAGGCGGATGGGTCGGTCAGGATATGTGGCGATTACAAGGCCACCATCAATCGGGTGTCACTCCAAGACCAGTACCCGCTACCGAGAGCGGAGGACCTCTTTGCGACGCTATCCAGTGGCAAACTTTTTTCAAAATTGGACTTGACCTCAGCTTACATGACCCAGGAGCTGGTGAGTGAGTCGAAGAAGTTGACCACCATCACGACACACAAGGGGTTGTTTGAGTACAACAGATGTCCGTTCGAGATTCGCTCGGCCGCCGCGATCTTTCAACGAAATATGGAAAGCCTTCTCAAGTCGATTCCAAGGACGGTGGTTTTTCAAGATGACATCCTCATTACAGGTTACGATACTGAAGAACACCTCCACAACCTGGAGGAGGTGCTACGCAGACTGGACCGGGTAGATCTGCGACTGAAAAAGGCGAAGTGCGTCTTCCTAGCTCCAGAGGTAGAATTACTGGGGATGAGGGTAGCAGCAGACAGGATTACACCCACTGTGTCCAAAACAGAAGCGATCCAGAGAGCACCCAGACCTCGTAACACGACGGAACTGCGTTCGTTCCTGGGGCTCCTGAACTATTTTGGTAACTTTCTTCCGAAATTGAGCACGCTGTTAGAGCCGCTATACGTACTCCTACGCAAAGGTCGTGAATGGGTCTGGGGGGACAGCCAGGAAAGGGCTTTTGATAGAGCACGCAATTTGTTATGCTCCAACAATCTGTTAACGCTATATGACCCACGTAAGAAACTTGTGTTAACGAGCGATGCGTTGTCCTATGGGGTCGGGTGTGTGTTGCAGCATGTCAATGCCAAGGGTCAGTTACAGCTGGTAGCTTATGCCTCCAGAAGTCTGTCCCAGGCAGAAAGGGGCTATGGGATGGTAGAAAAGGAAGCGCTTGCATGTGTATATGCAGTACAAAAAATGCACCACTATCTGTTTGGCAGGAAATTTGAGTGGAGACAGATCACAAACTCCTAACGTCCCTTTTGGACGACAACAAGGCCATAAATGCAAATGCGTCAGCCCACATACAGAGGTGGGCACTCACGTTAGCCGCCTATGACTATACAATTTGGCACAGACCGGGCACTGAAAACTGCGCGATGCACTCAGCAGGCTCCCACTAGCCACCACCGAGAGGGCAACTGAGCATGTTGCTGAGATGGTCATGGCTGTTGAAGCTTTCGAAAGCGAAGGCTCACCTGTGACAGCCTGTCAGATTAAAGTCTGGACAAATAGAGACCCGCTACTGTCTTTAGTCAAGAAATGTGTCCTGAATGGGGACTGGGCAGCCACGTACGGAGCATGCCCTGAGGAATTTAAACTATTTCACAGGCGCAAGGATGAACTCTCGATTCAGGCCGATTGCCTACTGTGGGGAAACTGAGTAGTCATGCTCCAGATGGGCAGAGAGGTGTTCATCCGAGAACTCCACAATGAGCACCCGGGCATTGTCATGATGAATGCAATTGCCAGGTCACACGTTTGGTGGCCAGGGAAAGATGCAGACTTAGAACTTTGTGTTCGCAGGTGCAACACGTGTGCTCAGCTGGGCAATGCACCCAGGGAAGACCCCCTTAGCCCCTGGTCCTGACCCGCCAAGCCATGGTCACGCATCCATGTGGACTACGCAGGTCCTTTCATGGGAAAAATGTTTTTGGTTGTAGTAGACGCCTACTCCAAATGGATTGAGTGTGGCATTCTCAAATCAAGCACATCCTCTGCCACGGTAGAAAGTCTACGAGCAATGTTCGCCGCCCACGGTCTACCGGACATCTTGGTCAGCGACATGGCCTGTGTTTCACAAGCACTGAGTTCCAGGACTTCATGGCAGGAAATGGTATCAACCATGTCAGAACGGCACCGTTCAAGCCGGCCTCAAACGGCCAGGCAGAACGAGCAGTGCAGATAATTAAACAGGGGATGCTCAGAATCCAAGGGAGTTTCCTACAAAGCCACTTATCATGCCTCCTGTTGGCCAATAGATCCCGACCACACTTGCTCACAGGGGTTCCACCCGCAGAGCTGCTAATGAAAAGGATGCTCAAAACCAGGTTATTCCTTATACACCCCACCATGAAAGAAATTGTTGAGAGCAGGCGCCAGTGACAATGTGATTACCATGACGGGAATGCGAGGGTGCGATGTATTGATGTCAATGACCCTGTCTTTGTCCTCAACTACGCTGCAGGGCCCAAATGGCTCGCAGGCACTGTGGTTGCCAAAGAGGGAAATAGGATTCTGGTAGTTAAACTTACCAATGGACAAATCTGCCGCAAACACGTGGATCAAACAAAAAGGAGGTTCAGCAACCCCAGAGAAGAAGCAGAGGAAGAACACGATATAGAGTTTACTCCACCACAGGTGACCGAACACCGGAACCAAAGGGAGGAGAGCCCAGTCACTGTGGGCAGTCCGGACAGGCCTGAGGCACCGCAAACAGCAGACACTCAGGCCAGCGCCCAACAACCGGAGCCCCACCTCAGGCGCTCTACAAGGGAGCGTAAACCATCGGCGGTCCTTTGGGTGGGCTTTGGGTTTCACCGAGTTCGGGCCCGATATTCATGCCGAAAGGTATGGATGGTGATAGTGGTTTAGGGAGGGCCTTGAGGGACTTTTCGATAATAGCGTTGTGATTATTTTTGTTTACATCATAAGATTCTGTTCCCTGGAGGGTGTTGGGAACCCAGGCGGATTTTTACATCAATCCAGCAGCTTTCAAATTAGCTCAATTTACCGAATTAATTTTCATAACTTCCCGTGGTCGGATTCAAACACACAGCCTTGCCGTTGAGAGACCAGAACCACAATCACTGCATCCTGTGTCTGCACTTTGCTCCCTCAAGGAGTACCTTCTTACCTGACAATATCCAGCTTATACCCCCGTCACACAAACTGTCCTTTCCCACCAAAAGATGTGGGATTTAAAAACGATCTCTATTTTGAAATTGTATTTCACTCATGAAAAAGCCTCAAACTAGTTTGCAAAAGAAAATTAAAAAATGTATTTGCTTCTCCCCCACAGGGTGCAGATAAATTAGTAAGTGGGACTATGCTTGTGAATTATAATTGTCACGCTTGGCTAGGACTAAATCTCCCTCATGTTGCTTCTGGGAATCGTGTGAATAAAGGTAACGAGATGCATTCTGCTTTTTCCAGGCGTATTAATGCAGTATTTGTTTGTAATAGAATACCAATAAGAGCTGTGTGATTTCCCTTAGTGCAGCTACACAACACTGAAATCTAGGTCTTAACTGTTTCTGTTGTGTATAGAAGAACTCCACGAGGCTGAGTACTGTGAGCTAAACTTAGTGTGAGCGTAGTCTACTTTATTACAACTCCAGAGTGCCTAAACAACATGGCAGCCAACCTTTTATACTGGCCCTGCCCGTGTGTGCCGGTGACCATTAGGACTCCAACAGTCGCGGCCTCTGGTGGCAAGTATGACATAGTTACATACATAACATTACTCCCCCCCCACCCCTCCAAAGTCTAAGGTACAAGTTATTTACAAGTTGAGGCGATCCTGAGCCCTTCGCTCCCTGGTTGGTTGTCTAAGTTCAAACCCTGGCGTTTGTAAGTTGGCCGGGTCATTGCTGCACTGCATCGCGGCTGGTCTGACCGGACTGTCGGGAATGGTGGGTTCATCCTCGTGATTGACAGCGAGGTCGATTGCTGGTTGGGTGTGTGTTGGTGGATCGTCGATGGTGATGTCCTCTTCAAGTCATTCCTGGTTGTCAGTAAATCGCAATTTGGTCTGATCTAAGTGCTTTCTGCACGTTTGGCCATTTAACAGTTTGATTATAAACACCCTATTCCCTTCCTTGGCCAAAACAGTGCAGCAACCTACTTGGGACCATGACCGTAATTCAGGACAAACACAGGGTCGTTAACATCAATGTCATGTGAAACAGTCGCGCGATCGTGGTACATGTTCTGCCGGTGTCGCCGGGTTTCCACGTGATCATTAAGATCTGGGTGGACTAGGGAGAGCCTGGTTTTGAGGGCTCTCTTCATTAACAATTCTGCCGGGGGAACCCCGGTGAGTGAGTGGGGTCGCGTCCGGTAACTGAGCAGAATGCGAGACAAGCGGGTCTGCAGGGAGCCTTCCGTCACACGTTTCATGCTCTGCTTGATAGTTTGGACTGCCCGTTCTGCTTGACCATTGGATGCAGGTTTAAACGGAGCAGACCTGACATGCTTGATGCCATTGCAGGTTAAAAACTCGTTGAATTCCGAGCTCGTGAAACACGGTCGGTCCATTGACAAGGGCGTCGGGCAAGCCATGGGTGGCAAACATGGCCCGGAGGCTTTCAATGGTGGCTGTGGATGTGCTGGATGACATGATTACGTATTAAATCCATTTGGAGTAAGCGTCCACAACTACTAAAAACATCTTTCCTAGAAAGGGGCCGGCAAAATCTACGTGGATCCTGGACCACGATTTGGAGGGCCATGACCACAGACTCAGTGGAGCCTCCTTTGGTGCAATGCTCAATTGCGAGCAAGTGTTGCACTGATGCACGCATGACTCTAAGTCCGAGTCAATGCCGGGCCACGGAACATGCGACCTGGCAATTGCCTTCATCGTGACAGTGCCTGGGTGGGTACTGTGTAGGTCACGTGTAAATGTTTCCCTGCCTTTTTGTGGCAAAACCACGCGATTACCCTATAAGAGACAATCCGACTGGATGGACATTTCATCTTTGTGTCGGTGAAACCGCTTAATTTCATCTTGCATTTCCCCTGGAACAGCCGACCAGTTCCCATTTAGGACGCAACTCTTTACTAATGATAGCACAGGATCCTGGCTGGTCCAGGTCCTGATCTGGCGAGCTGTGACGGGTGACCCCTCGCTCTCAAAAGCATTCATGACCAGTAGCAAGTTTGCAGGCTGCGCCATTTCAACCCCAGTGGTGGGTAATGGTAGCCAGCTGAGAGCATCAGCACAGTTTCCAGTGCCTGGTCTGTGGCAGATAACATAGTCTTAACCGATAATGTTAGTGCCCATCTTTGGATGCGGGACGAAGCATTGGTGTTTATAACTTTGCTCTCTGAAAACAGCGAAATGAGCGGCTTGTGGTCGGTTTCAAGCTCAAACCGAAGTCCAAATAGGTATTGGTGCATTTTCTTAACCCCATATACACAGGCTAACACCTCTTTCTCCACCGTACTATAGGCTCTCTCAGATTTAGACAGACTTCTAGACGCATATGCAACGGGTTGGAGGTTGCTCGATACATTGGCTTGCTGTAACACACAGCCGACCCCATACGATGAGGCGTCACAAGCCAGCACTAAACGTTTACTTGGGTCATCGTGTACAAGTAACATATATAAAAAAGCATGTTCCTGGCCTTCTCAAAGGCTGTGTTTTGAGATTTGCCCCAAACCCAGTCGTCATCCTTATGTCGCAACATGTGCAGAGGCTCTAACAACGTGCTCAACCCGGGTAGAAAGTTACCGAAATAGCTGAGGAATCCCAGGAACGAATGCAGCTCCATCACATTCTGTGGTCTGGGTGCATTCTTGATGGCCTCCGTCTATGAGTCCGTGGGCCTGATGCCATTTGCTGTCTTTCTCCCCAGAAATTCAACTTCTGGCTCCAGGAAAACACACTTGGAGCATTTCAGCCTGAGTCCCACTCTGTCTAGGCGACTTAGAACCTCTTCCAGGTTGTGTCGATGTTCGATGGTGTCACGACCAGTGATTAGGATGTCGTCTTGAAACACAGCGGTGCGCGAAACAGATTTCAGCAAACTCTCCATGTTTCTCTGGAAAATGGCTGCAGCCGAGTGAATCCTGAAAGGGCACCTGTGGTATATAAACAGCCCTTTGTGTATGTTGATGCACATCAGTCTTTTCGAAGATTCAGCCAGCTCCTGTGTCATGTAGGTGGAGGTTAGGTCCAATTTGGTGAATGCCTTCCCCCCCGCTAACGTTGCAAACAGGTCATCCGCCTTGGGCAGTGGGTACTGATCCTGTAGTGAGACTCGGTTAATCGTTACCTTGTAGTCTCCGCAGATTCTGACTGCGCCATCGCTTTTCAACACCGGAACAATTGGACTGGCCCACTCGTTGAACTCGACTGGTGATATGATTCTGTTGTATTGGAATCTGTCCAGTTCGATCTCAACTTTCTCCCTCATCATGTACAGAACCCCCTGAGCCTTGTGATGGACGGACCCTGTATCGGGGCCGAGATGGATCTGTACCTTGGTGCCTGTGAAGTTGCCGATGCCTGGTTCGAATAGCGAGGGAAACTTGCTCAGCACTTGAGCACACGAGGCGTCATCCACTGAAGAGAGTGCTTTGATGTCGTTCCAATTCCATCTAATCTTTTCTAGCCAGCTTCTGCCGAACAGCGTTGGGCCATTGCCTGGAACAATCCACAGTGATAGGTCATGCACAGCTCCATCATACGATACCTTCACTGCCACACTTCCAATGACTGGTATGAGCTCTTTGGTGTAGGTACGCAGCTTTGCATTAATTGGCCTCAGTTTGGGCATTTGTGCTTTATTGCCCCACAGTATCTCGAAAGCCTTCTGGTTCATTATTGACTGACTCGCACACATGTCCAACTCCATGGATACTGGAACTCCATTTAATTTGACTTTCAGCATTATATGAGGGCTCTCGGTGGTGAAGGTATGTACCCCATACAATCCTTCCTTGGGTTGAGTTGCCTGTGCTGCGTGATCCATGCCGGATCGATCATCCTCTGCCACGTGGTATGTTGCAGCACGTTTGCTCATTCGCTGGAGGTGCCCCATCGTTGTGCGGCCTTTGCACACGTAGTGCTTGAATCGACATTGATGGCCCGATGATTGCCCCTGCAGCGCCAACACGGTGCTAATGGATTCACATTCACCCCCGATGGCGGACTCTGAGTCATCACCGGTCTTGCAGCTGCAGAAGTATAGGCCCTGCCATATGCAGTACGGCCTGCTAGCGACGTAACTTTATGCACAGTACTTGCCGGTGAGCTTCGATGTTGAGAAGATATCTGTTTGGTGTTATCGCCCGTGGCCATGCATGCCTGGCCGATCGCGATGGCCCTGCACGGGTCTAGGGTTTCGGCAGCCAGCAGCTTTCGAAGAATAACCTCGTGGCTGGTCCCCAGCACGAATACGTCCCGCAGCATTTGTCCCAACGCAGCTCCAAAATCACAAGGTCCCACGAGGCGTCTCAGGTCAGTGACATAATCCGCCACGTCCTGGCCCCCAGAGCGATGGTGCGTGTAAAAATGATATCTGGCCATGAGGATACTCTCCTTCGGCTTGAGGTGGTCCTGAACCAGCGTGCACAACTCTGTATATTCCTTCTCCGTTGGTTTTGTCGGTGTGAGCAGATTCTCGATGAGGCCGTATATTGTAGGCCCACAGGCGGTGAGGAGAACCGGCCTGCGCTTGGCCGAGTTAGTGTCTCCTTCCAGCTCGTTGGCCACAAAGTACTGGTCGAGATGCTCGATGAAGGCTTCCCAATCATCACCCTCTACGAATCTCTCTAATATTCCAATGGCAGCCATGGTTACGTGAAGGTTCGTATTCTGTTACTCGTCGCCAATTGTTGTGTATAGAAGAACTTCATGAGGCTGAGTACTCTGAGCTAAACTTAGTGTGACCTTAGTCTTCTTTATTACAACTCCAGAGTGCCTAAACAACATGGCAGCCAACCTTTTATACTGGCCCTGCACGTGTGTGCAGGTGACCATTAGGACTCCCTCTGTTGGCAAGTATTACATAGTTACATACATAACCGTTTCTGTGTTTATGCTCCATACGCTCCTCCCACAACTCTTCATCTCACCCCATCAGCATATCCTTCTATTCCTTTCTCCCTCATGTGTTTATCGAGTCTCCCCTTAAATGCATCGATACTATTCGCCTCAACCCCTCCCTGTGGCAGCGAGTTCCACATTCTCACCGCTCTCTGGAAAAAGAGGTTTCTCCTAAATTCCCTTTTGGATTTATGAGCGAACATAAGAACATAAAAAATACAAGCAGGAGTCAGCCATTCGGCCCCTCGAGCCTGCTCCGCCATTCAATAAGATCACGGGTGATCTTTGACCTCAACTCCACTTTCCCGCCCAATTCCCTTATCCCTCGATTCCCTTAATGTCCAAAAATCTATCGATCTCTGTCTTGAATATATTCAGTGGCTGAGTCTCCACAGCCCTCTGGGGCAGAGAATTCCAAAGATTCACCACCCTCTGAGTGAAGAAATTTCTCCCCATCTCAGTCCTAAATGACCGACCCCTTATCCTGAGACTGTGACCCCTGGTTCTAGACTCTCCAGCCCGGGGGAACATCCTCCCTGCATCTACCCTGTCGAGCCCTGTAAGAGTTGTGTATGTTTCAATGAGATCACCTCTCGTTCTTCTAAACCCTAGAGAAAATCAGCCTAGTCTACTCAATCTCTCCTCATAGGACAATCCCCCCATCCCAGGAATCAGTCTGGTGAACCTTCGTTGCATTCCCCCTATGGCAGGTATATCCTTCCTTAGGTAAGGAGACCAAAACTGTGCACAATACCCCAGTGACTATCTGATATTGATGGCCCCAATTTTGGACTTTCCCACAAGTGGAAACATCCTCTCTGCATCTCTCCGATCGAACCCCTTCATAATTTTGAAGCCCTCTATCATGTAAATGCTTTATAATGTAAGAATTGGGACAGAGTGAGAAGAACAGTAACAGTTAAGTGCTTCAGATAATATCATAAATCACAAAAGCAATTATTGGTGTGATTTATGAACGTGATGTGAAGCCTAACATTGATCTAACACCCTCATTGTTATCTGTTATTTGACAACGTGTGAGCAACATAAATCAGTTTAATTTGTAAAAATGGGAATGTGCGCTTGCGATGGTGTTTCAGGTGTAAATCACATGGTACACACAACACAAGATTTAAAAAAAACACATAACAGGGAGCTGAATATTACAAGATCCTTTTCTTCAGCATGACTAGGTCATTTATTACCTGTGGACACCGTTCTGATTATAGAACAAATCTCTTAGGAGTCACGCGCTTTGCATATTACGGTGAGAACAGATGGAACATTAACATGTACCACTGACAGCTTTGTAACAGAGGCTGTTTTACAGCTGAGAGCGTGACAGTGAGCACGTTTATATAGAAAAAGAAAGACCTAATTTATATAAAGCCTTTCACAACCACCGGACATTCCAAAGCACTTTACAGCCAATAAAGAACTTTTGTGAAGTGCAGTCACTGTTGTAATGTGGGAAACACGGCAGCCAATTTGCGCACAGCAAGCTCCCACACACAGCAGTGTGATAACGACCGGATAGTCTATTTTCGTGATGTTGATTGAGGGATAAATATTGGCCCCAGGACACCAGTGAGAACTCCCCTGCTCGTCTTCGAAATAGTGCCATGGGATCTTTTACATCCACCTGGGAGGGCAGTCGTGGCCTCGGTTTAACATCTCGTTCGAAAGACGGCACCTCCGACAATGCGGCGCTCCCTCAGTACTGCCCCTCCGACAGTGCGGCGCTCCCTCAGTACTGCCCCTCCGACAGTGCGGCGCTCCCTCAGTACTGCCCCTCTGACAGTGCAGCGCTCCCTCTGTACTGCCCCTCCGACAGTGCGTCGCTCCCTCAGTACTGCCCCTCCGACAGTGCGGCGCTCCCTTAGTACTGCCCCTCCGACAGTGCAGCGTTCCCTCAGTACTGCCCCGGCGACAGTGCGGTACTTCCTCAGTACTGCCCCTCCGACAGTGCAGCGTTCCCTTAGCACTGCCCCTCCGACAGTGCGGTGTTCCCTCAGCACTGCCCCTCCGACAGTGCGGTGTTCCCTCAGCACTGCCCCTCCGACAGTGCGGTGCTCCCTCAGTACTGCCCCTCTGACAGTGCGGCGCTCCCTCAGTACTGCCCCTCTGACAGTGTGGCACTCCCTCAGTACTGCCCCTCCGACAGTGTGGCACTCCCTCAGTACTGCTCTTCCGACAGTGTGGCAATCCCTCAGCACTGCCCCTCCGACAGTGTGGTACTCCCTCAGTACTGCCCCTCCGACAGTGCAGCGTTCCCTCAGCACTGCCCCTCCGACAGTGCAGTGTTCCCTCAGCACTGCCCCTCCGACAGTGCGGTGCTCCCTCAGTACTGCCCCTCCGACAGTGCGGTGCTCCCTCAGTACTGCCCCTCCGACAGTGTGGCACTCCCTCAGCACTGCACTGGGAGCGTGGGCCTGGATTTTGTGCTCACGTCTCTGGAGTGGGACTCGAACCCACGATCTTCTGACTCAGGCAAGAGTGCTGCCCACTGAGCCACGGCTGACACAAAAGGGCGTGACAGTGAGGATGTTTACATGGGGAGCTTCTAGACTTTGCACCACAGGGAAGGACACTTGGGCACTGACTCCAAGTATACACTTTACAAAAACCGCTTTCCTCATTCCAGCATCAGAAGCCTGAGGTTATACAGGGTCTCACATTCTCTCGGGTTTTGCCATTGGTGAGCAGGGAGGCGGAGTGAATGTTGGCTCTGGAACACGGCTTGTAGAAGAGCGAGGAGTTCTCCTTGTCTCCTCGTCCAATTCTCCTCTCAACCGAGACTGGAAAAAATAGAAGAACTAATGGTTGCATTTCCTTGCTGTTTGTGGATCTTGCTGTGTGCGGAATGCCTCTGTCTGCGTAGCAACTGCCTTTGCATCCAGTACGTGTGAAGTGCTTTGGCGTGTTGGCGTGTCTGAGGGCATTAAATGCAAACCCTTTTCTCACCCAGTTGTCCTGTCCCAGTGATTAGGAACAGACGATTCCCCCCCGCCCCCCGCCCTGTGAAGAACCATCGGAACCTCCATCGCCGTTCCGACCAGATGCCTCGATACGGCAACACAAGGGGCATTTACTGACCGAGCTAACGGGGAGGGGGCAGTAGGCTTCCGATTCCATGCCCAGTTCAATACAAGGCACCAGCCGACACCCCGACCCGGCTCGGGGAGATCTTCACTGGGGCCGTACCTGGGGCAAATTGCCCCTTCCCTGAAGGCCTGTTACCCCCGAAACCTGGCGGCCCTGCTAGCCCAATTGCCCTCCCGAGATTTCCCGGCGGTGCCCCGATCACCCCCTTACCGCTCCACTGCTGCCGATCCGTGGTAAGCGCACCATCACCGTGCGCAGCGCCGATCTACTGCCCCCACCAACCCCCCCAGCGGCGACATTCCTCTCGGAAAATCTTGGGCCCGCCCGGCGGTGCCAGAACAAGCTTCTGCCTGGCGGTCCAGCGAGGCTGTGGCCTCCAAACAGTAGTAGTGATGTTGGGGAGGGCATCAAACAGGAAATTAGGGGTGCATGCAATAAAGGTGCAGCAGTTATAATGGGTGACTTTAATATGCACATAGATTGGGCTAACCCAAACTGGAAGCAATACGGTGGAGGAGGATTTCCTGGAGTGCATAAGGGATGGTTTTCTAGACCAATATGTCGAGGAACCAACTCGGGGGGAGGCCATCTTAGACTGGGTGTTGTGTAATGAGAGAGGATTAATTAGCACTCTCGTTGTGCGAGGCCCCTTGGGGAAGAGTGACCATAATATGGTGGAATTCTACATTAGGATGGAGAATGAAACAGTTAATTCAGAAACCATGGTCCAGAACTTAAAGAAGGATAACTTTGAAGGTATGAGGCGTGAATTGGCTAGGATAGATTGGCGAATGATACTTCAGGGGTTGACTGTGGATGGGCAATGGCAGACATTTAGAGACCGCATGGATGAACTACAACAATTGTACATTCCTGTCTGGTGTAAAAATAAAAAAGGGAAAGTGGCTCAACCGTGGCTATCAAGGGAAATCAGGGATAGTATGAAAGCCAAGGAAGTGGCATACAAATTGACCAGAAATTGCAGCGAACCCGGGGACTGGGAGAAATTTAGAACTCAGCAGAGGTGGACAAAGGGTTCGATTAGGGCAGGGAAAATGGAGTACGAGAAGAAGCTTGCAGGGAATATTAAGACGGATTGCAAAAGTTTCGATAGATATGTAAAGAGAAAAAGGTTAGTAAAGACAAACGTAGGTCCCCTGCAGTCAAAATCAGGGGAAGTCATAACAGGGAACAAAGAAATGGCAGACCAATTGAACAAGTACTTTGGTTCGGTAATCACTAAGGAGGACATAAACAACTTTCCGGATATAAAAGGGGTCAGAGGGTCTAGTAAGGAGGAGGAACTGAGGGAAATCCTTATTAGTCGGGAAATTGTGTTGGGGAAATTGATGGGATTGAAGGCCGATAAATCCCCAGGGCCTGATGGACTGCATCCCAGAGTACTTAAGGAGGTGGCCTTGGAAATAGCGGATGCATTGACAGTCATTTTCCAACATTACATTGACTCTGGATCAGTTCCTATCGAGTGGAGGGTAAGCCAATGTAACCCCACTTTTTAAAAAAGGAGGGAGAGAGAAAACAGGGAATTATAGACCAGTCAGCCTGACCTCAGTAGTGGGTAAAATGATGGAATCAATTATTAAGGATGTCATAGCAGCGCATTTGGAAAGAGGTGACATGATAGGTCCAAGTCAACATGCATTTGTGAAAGGGAAATCTTGCTTGACAAATCTTCTGGAATTTTTTGAGGATGTTTCCAGTAGAGTGGACAAGGGAGAACCAGTTGATGTGGTATATTTGGACTTTCAGAAGGCTTTCGATAAGGTCCCACACAAGAGATTAATGTGCAAAGTTAAAGCACATGGGATTGGGAGTAGTGTGCTGACATGGATTGAGAACTGGTTGTCAGACAGGAAGCAAAGAGTAGGAGTAAATGGGTACTTTTCAGAATGGCAAGCAGTGACTAGTGGGGTACCGCAAGGTTCTGTGCTGGGGCCCCAACTGTTTACACTGTACATTAATGATTTAGACAAGGGGATTAAATGTAGTATCTCCAAATTTGCAGATGACACTAAGTTGGGTGGCAGTGTGAGCTGCGAGGAGGATACTATGAGGCTGCAGAGTGACTTGGATAGGTTAGGTGAGTGGGCAAATGCATGGCAGATGAAGTATAATGTGGATAAATGTGAGGTTATCCATTTTGGTGGTTAAAAACAGAGAGACAGACTATTATCTGAATGGTGACAGATTAGGAAAAGGGGAGGTGCAACGAGACCTGGGTGTCATGGTACATCAATCATTGAAGGTTGGCATGCAGGTACAGCAGGCGGTTAAGAAAGCAAATGGCATGTTGGCCTTCATAGCGAGGGGATTTGAGTACAGGGGCAGGGAGGTGTTGCTACAGTTGTACAGGGCCTTGGTGAGGCCACACCTGGAGTATTGTGTACAGTTTTGGTCTCCTAACCTGAGGAAGGACATTCTTGCTATTGAGGGAGTGCAGCGAAGGTTCACCAGACTGATTCCCGGGATGGCGGGACTGACCTATCAAGAAAGACTGGATCAACTGGGCTTGTATTCACTGGAGTTCAGAAGAATGAGAGGGGACCTCATAGAAACGTTTAGAATTCTGACGCGATTGGACAGGTTAGATGTAGGAAGAATGTTCCCAATGTTGGGGAAGTCCAGAACCAGGGGACACAGTCTAAGGATAAGGGGTAAGCCATTTAGGACCGAGATGAGGAGAAACTTCTTCACCCAGAGTGGTGAACCTGTGGAATTCTCTACCACAGAAAGTTGTTGAGGCCAATTCATTAAATATATTCAAAAAGGAGTTAGATGAAGTCCTTACTACTCGGGGGATCAAGGGGTATGGTGAGAAAGCAGGAATGGGGTACTGAAGTTGCATGTTCAGCCATGAACTCATTGAATGGCGGTGCAGGCTAGAAGGGCCGAATGGCCTACTGCTGCACCTATTTTCTATGTTTCTATGTTTCTGCAACGGCAGTGTGGCTTCCCTTGAAGGGGAATGCACACTGCCATGGCTCCCTGTGTTTTGCACAACAACGACTACACTCCACAAGTACGTCATTGGCTGTAAAGTGCTTTGAGACGTCCGGTGGTCGTGAAAGGTGCTATATAAATGCAATCTTTCCTCCTCTCTTACAATTATTTGATGTTGCAAGGATCACCAGAGAATACAGACCTTTTGTTGTGTCTGTAATGTACTTATGAATGACTCCACGAGGCAGTGTGTTGTACTGAAACTGTCGTGACCTTGGTCCTTTATTCGTAACTCCAGAGTGAGGCACAAGCACGGTGGGCAGCCTTTTATACTGGGGCCTGCACACCTATACAGGTGACCCTCCTGCCTCCCACTGCAGTGCCCTCTGGTGGACAGCCCCTGCCACAGGGGCAGGAAACCCCAGTCTCCACCAGTTGCACCCTCTAGTGGTGCCAGCATAGTATATACACAGTGTAAACTTTATCAATAGTGCATCAGGTAAAACTTCTCCATCTTATGCAACAATACAGTGACTACACAGAGAGTATATCTATAGTTTGCATATATAACACCTTTCATCATCTCGGAACAGCCCAAAACACTTTACAGACAACAAGGTAGTTTTGAAGCACTGCTGTAATGTAGGGAAATGCGACAGCCAATTTGCACACAGCAAGTTCCCACAAACAGCAATGAAATAATCTGTTTTTAGTGATGTTGGTTGAGGGAAGTGCTTTGGACGATGTGCGTAACGGTATTGTCGCTGCGTCTGTGGATAGCATGCACAGGACGCCTTTAAAGTCACATCTTACTGAGCCCCATTCCCAGGTTAACAACGCCCAGGATTGACCCAATTCCCTGGCGCTGCCACACCCCATGTATCTCCCTTCAGCACCGCGCACCTTCTCATAACAACATAAGAATTAGGAGCAGGAGTCGGCCAATCGGCCCCTCGAGCCTGCTCCGCCATTCAATCAGATCATGGCTGATCTTCGACCTCAACTCCACTTTCCCGCCCTATCCCCATATCCCTCGATTCCCTTAATATCCAAAAATCTATCGATCTCTGTCTTGAATTTAATCAACGACTGAGCCTCCACAGCCCTATGGAGTAGAGAATTCCAAAGATTTACCACCCTCTGAGTGAAGAAATTTCTCCCCATCTCAGTCCTAACATGTTGCTGTGCAAATTGGCCCAAGAGATAAATGTTGAACACATAAAGTAAGGGAGTAAAAGCCACTGATGGATCGTTCCGTGGGAAAATGGACAGTCGAGCAATGAGATCCCGAAACACCAATAAAAAGCCAAGGATACAATCGAGTAAAATTGGCGAGCGACGTTTTCATCACCGTAAATCAGCAGCTGGACTAAGGATAGTCTGGCCCATTATATGAGCAAACCGCCTCTGATATGATTCACTGCCATTCAGTACACTGCCTACTGGTCACATGGGGCTAATTGGAAACTCAGAGGTGGCTGATTGCATTTCCAAATAGCAAATGAACAACGAGTAATTGGCACTGTTGTTGGTCATGTGACCTCAATCCTCAGATTGGCCACATGTGCGCGTGTGAACTTTAACCCCTTTTGCGGGTTCGTTGGTAAGGCCGAGAGCAGAGTGCGAGCGAATTGCCTGAGAGTTGTGAGTGTGTCAATTCCTCGGTTACTGAAGGCTGGTGCAGGTTGGCTCAGTAAATATGCACGCGTGAGGTACCTGTTTCAGCAAGTGCACAGACGCTCTTTTCTACCAAACTTAGTGCATATGGTGCAATGGTGTCATCGCTGCAACATCAGTGCCTAGTAAACGACTTCTATTGGGCAACCCCGCTATACAACACAAGAACCTGAGATGAATTTCTCTGTCGCTATGTGTTTAAATCACAGTGAAGTCAGCAAAGGGCGATGCGATGAGGTCGAACACTGGGGGCTCTTTGATCGAGCCAGAGATTGTTTAAAGGAGACAGGATACACCCACTTGACCCCATCCAGGATAAATCAGCCCGCTTGATTGGCACCCCATCCACCACCTTCAACATTCACTCCCTCCACCACCGGCGCACCGTGGCTGCAGTGTGTACCATCTACAAGATGCACTGCAGCAACTCGCCAAGGCTTCTTCGGCAGCACCTCCCAAACCCATGACCTCCAGCACCTAGAAGGACAAGAGCAGCAGGCGCATGGGAGCACCACCACCTCCACGTTCCCCTCCCAGTCACACACCATCCCGACTTGGAAATATATCGGCCGTTCCTTCATCGTCGCTGGGTCACAATCCTGGAACTCCCTCCCTAACAGCACTGTGGGAGCACCTTCACCACACGGACTGCAGCGGTTCAAGAAGATGGCTCACCACCACCTTCTCAAGGGGCAATTAGGGATGGGCAATAAATGCCGGCCTTGCCAGCGACACCCACATCCCCAGAAGAGAAGCAAACTTTAATGAATGCCATTGATTGGCTGAGAGGCCAGCCATGCTGTCTGAAAAATGTCTAATTCCCGTTCAAATGGACGAGGATTCAGCACCATCGCCTCAGTTAACAATGACTCAGTGTTTGGGTGAGTCGCGGGCTGAGGGGAAGCAGGAGTTTGTGGTTCAAAGGTTACGCTGTGACGTCCAGTGACTCCGCGTTAGTGTCATTTCAATGTTGTGAAACATTCTCCCTGGGAGAACGAGACAGATTCACTCGCAAAAACAAATAGCTTGCATTTCAATAGCGCCTTTCACAATCACTGGCCGTCTCAAAGCGCTTTACTGTCAATGAAGTACTTTTTGGAATGTAGTCGCTGTTGTAATGTGGGAAACGCGGCAGCCAATTTGCGCACAGCAAGCTCCCACAAACAGCAATGTGATAATGACCGGATAATCTGTTTTAGTGATGTTGGTTGCGGGATAAAATATTGGCCCCAGGAGACTGGGGAGACTGGGGATTAACACAGGAACTGTAACATGGAAACAAACCATTCGGCCCAACCAGTAAATGTTGGCGTTGATCCAAAGTAAACAGTGCAACGGGTAATCAGAATATTAACCTGTGTTCCCTCAGTACCGATACTGACAGACCCGATTTATATTTTCAGCATTTTCTATTTTCGCAAATCAAAACCGATATCTAACTGTGGCACTTGAACAGCAGAGTATCTCCGTGACTAACCGGTTAACATGCGATTTTTATATTCGTTCCCAAGATATGGGCATCGCTGGCAAGGCCGGCATTTATTGCCCATCCCTAATTGCCCCTGGAGAAGGTGGTAGTGAGCCGCCTTCTTGAACCGCTGCAGTCCGTGTGGTGAAGGTGCTCCCACAGTGCTGGTAGGGAGGGAGTTTTTATTCTTGTTATTACTTTCCATAAACAGTTTGACACAACTGAGTGTCTCGCTGGGCCAGGTCAGAGGGCTGTGGATCTGGAGTCACATATAGGCCAGACCGGGTAAGGGCGGCAGATTTCCTTCGCTGAAGGACATTAGTGAACCAGATGGGTTTTTACAACAATCTGGCAGTTTCATGTTCACCGTTACTGATACTCGCTTTTTAATTCCAGATTTATGGAATTAACTGAATTTAAATTCCCCAGCTGCCATGGTGAGATTACCAGCAACCCTGCTAGCAAAGTCAGACTACTAACTGAAACCTGTGTGGGATGGTGTTATGTTGGGCTGAATTTCCCTTTGACATAGGCCAGGAATTTCCTCCGTGCTCATCACGCTATATCGCTGCAAATTTCCTGGAACAGCGGCAGAAACCTGTGCGTGTGCATGAGCAGGAATTTGACCACATGGAACCATAGAACGATTACAGCACGGAAGGAGGCCATTCGGCCCGTCGAGCCCGTGCCGGCTCTCTGCAAGAGCACCTCAGCCAGTCCCACTCCCCCGCCCTTTCCCCGTAGCCCTGCAATTTATTTCTCCTTCAGATACTTATCCAACTCCCTTTTGAAAGCCGCGATCGAGTCTGCCTCCACCACCCTCTCAGGCAGCGCATTCCAGATCCTAACCACTCGCTGGGTGAAAACGTTATTCCTCGTGTCGTCTTTGGTTCTTCTGCCAATCGCCTTAAATCTGTGTCCTCTGGTTCCTGACCCTTCCACCGATGGGAACAGTTTCTCTCTCGATCTACTCTGTCCGGACCCCTCATGATTTTGAACACCTCGATCAAATCTCCTCTCAACCTTCTCTGCTCCAAGGAGAACAACCCCAGCTTCTCCAGTCTATCCCTCATCCCTGGAACCATTCTCGTAAATCTTTTCTGCGCCCTCTCTCAGGCCTTCACATCCTTCCTAAAGTGCAGGGCCCAGAATTGGACACAATCCTCCAGCTGGGGTTGAACCAGCGTTTTATACAGGTTCATCAGAATTTCCACACCCACACCTTTTGTACTTTCGTACTGGATTTTCGGCTTTTGCGATTTCGGGGCGGTAATGGCGGTGGGACGTTCCTGATACCGCCTGGAAAACGTTAACGCCCTCGTCTGCAAAATTCAGCAAAAAAATAAGGTTCCACGATCGGGGAAGTTTTTGCGCCAGAGCCGAAAATCACGACGTTAAAAAGGTTTCATTGATTTAAAGAACTTCATTGTGCCATATTCCTACTTGTCAATTAGTAGATAATTGTGACAGGATTGGGTACGGGTCTCGGCTAATCGGGGTGCGATCTATTCAATGTGGAGTCAATCGCTGCTAACTCGATTGATCAGGCAATGCTTTAGTTAGATTAACCACTCTAATTCTTTGGAATGCAATTTAAACAGACTTCATCGCCTGATTCCTTGGAGGCAGTGATGTCTTGAGTCTTATCAAGGTAAGTTTGATCCCTGTCTGACAGATTTGGGCTGAGTCCTGAGTAATATTGTAAGATAGGCCTCTATTCTCTAGACTTTAGAAGAATGAGATGATCTCATTGAAACATACAAGATTCTGAAGGGGATTGACAGGGTAGATGTAGGGAGGATGTTTCCCCCCGGGCTGGGGAGTCTAGAACCAGGGGTCACAGTCTCAGGATAAGGGGTCGGCCATTTAGGACTGAGATGAGGAGAAACCTCTTCACTCAGAGGGTGGTGAACCTTTGGAATTCTCTGCCCCAGAGGGCTGTGGAGGCTCAGTCATTTTTATTCAAGACAGAGGTCAATAGGTTTTGGGGCACGAAGGGAATCGAGGGATATGGGGATCGGGTGGGAAGGTGTTGAGGTCGAAGATTAGCCAGGACCTTATTGAATGGTGGAGCAGGCTCGAGGGGCCGAATGGCTGACTCCTGCTCCTAACTCTGAGGTTCTTTAGAAAATTTAAATAAGCACAGAAGACATATGAGCTGGAATAGGCCATACGGCCCCTGGAGCCTGCACATGCACTATGCCAAGGCATAGAATACAAGAGCAGGGAGGTTATGCTTGAACTGTATAAAACACTACTTAGGCCACAGCTGGAGTACTGCGTGCAGATCTGGTCAGCACATTACAGGAAAGATGTGATTGCACTCGAGAGGGTGCAGAGGAGATTTACGAGGATGTTGCCTGGACTGAGAATTTTAGTTATGAGGAAAGATTGGGTAGGCTAGGTTTGTTTTCTTTGGAACAGAGGAGGCTGAGGGGAGACCTTATTGAGGTATATGAAATTACAAGGGATCTGGATAGAGTGGATAGGAAGGACCTATTTCCCTTAGCAGAGGGGTCAACAACCAGGGGGCATAGATTTAAAGTAATTGGGGGATGGTTTCGAGGGGATTTGAGGGGAAATATCTTCACCCAGAGGGTAGTGGGGGTCTGGAACTCACTGCTTGAAAGGGTGATAGAGGCAGAAACCCTCATCACATTTAAAAAGTACTTGGATGTGCACCTGAAGTGCCGTAACCTACAGGGCTACGGACCCAGAGCTGGAAAGTGGGATTAGGCTGGGTAGCTCTTTGTCGGCCGGCACGAACACGATGGGCCGAAATGGCCTCCTTCCGTGCTGTAAATTTCTGTGACTCTTTCCACGATCACCAATCAGGTTTGTGACCCTCTATCCAGCACACTCCAGCAGCTTTTCCAGTCTCCATTCACAGCAACTTACATTTATATAGCGCCTTTAACGTAGTAAAACGTTCTAAGGCACGCCTGTAAAAGCTGCATTGCAGTGCCTCACTTTCCCGGAGGCAGCACATGAGTCACCGTGTACACTTTTCCCCCCACGCCCTCTCACCATGGAGTCTCTCAGAGTCGGCTGACCAAAATCTCCCCTGACCCGAAACCCCTCCACAAGGCCAGTACTGGTCGTACTTAAGCAGTTACAGCGCTGTCTTCTTTTAACAGGCATGAACGGTTCTGTAAATTTCTTTGAAATGTCATTGCGCCAACCACAGCGGGCTGCTCTGGCGTGAGTCAATAGTTTCATAGCTCTGTGCTGTAAGCTTACGACTGATCAACTCTGCTGCCCCTTCCCCAATGCCTGCGCTCATCCATGGGCAATTCAAGCAAGCACCTCCTCCCAGTCAACTGGATAGTGAAGACCTTCAATCCAGCACACTCCAATAGCTTTTCCAGTCTCCATTCACAACTTGCATTTCGATAGCGCCTTTTATGTAGTAAAACGTCCCAAGGCGCTTCACAGGAGGGTTATGAGACAAAATCTGACACCGAGCCACACGAGAAGATATTGGGGCAGGTGACCAAAAGCTTGGTCAAAGAAGTTGGTTTTAAGGAGCGGCTTAAAGGAGGCGAGAGAGGTGGAGAGGATTAGGGAGGGAGTTCCAGAGCTTGGGGCCCAGGCAGCTGAAGGCAAGGCCACCGATGGTGGAAATCGGGAGGATGCTCAGGAGGCCAGAATTGGGGGAGTGCAGAGATCTCGGGGGGGTTGTGGGGCTGGAGGAGGTTACAGAGATAGGGAGGGGGCGAGGCCAGGGTGTCAGTGTAGGTCAGCGAGCACGGGCGGGGGGGGAGGGGGAGCGAGGGCGATGGGTGAGCGGGACTTGGTGCTGAGTTCGGAAGGCTCGTTAGCACAGCCTGGTGGGAGCAGGTGGTAATGCAGGGGGGTTACTGGTCTCTGCAGAGGCCAAGGATGTCCCAACTGGTTCATTGGCGATCACCAGGGGAAGACCACCTTTATGAGAGGGAGAAATGTAGTTTTGACAGGGGAACCGAAACATACGGTGAGGGATTGGCCGAGCATCGTACACCCCACCTCGGGCAGGTGTATAACGGGTCACCAACCCACTGCCGCTGAATTTACCCCTCCCCCCCTCCCCCCCACATGGTGAGACAAAAAGTGCCACCGACATCCTTTTGTCCGGAATTTAAATTTTCCCGTTGACACCAGGTTGAGTTTTCCGTTGAGTACCGATGACCTCAGCGGGGGACAGGTGACCAAGGAAAGATACCAAGGGCTAGAAGCTGCGTAGCGCACCGTTTGGGGAGATAACTTTCGCGGGAGCGCGTAAGTGTCGTTGGGCGCCACCCAATTACAGCAGACACAAACTTCCAGTTCAGTGCTGCAGGAGGGGCGTGGAGCGCTAACCCAGGCGAGGCAGAGGGGCGGCAGGGCGCGGCACAACATAGAAACATAGAAACATAGAAAATAGGTGCAGGAGTAGGCCATTCGGCCCTTCGAGCCTGCACCGCCATTCAATGAGTTCATGGCTGAACATGCAACTTCAGTACCCCATTCCTGCTTTCTCTCCATACCCCTTGTCCCCCTAGTAGTAAGGACTACATCTAACTCCTTTTTGAAAATATTTAGTGAATTGGCCTCAACAACTTTCTGTGGTAGAGAATTCCACAGGTTCACCACTCTCTGGGCGAAGAAGTTTCTCCTCATCTCGGTCCTAAATGGCTTACCCCTTATCCTTAGACTGTGACCCCCTGGTTCTGGACTTCCCCAACATCGGGAACATTCTTCCTGCATCTGACCTGTCCAGTCCCGTCGGAATTTTAAACGTTTCTATGAGGTCCCCTCTCATTCTTCTGAACTCCAGAGAATACAAGCCCAGTTGATCCAGTCTTTCTTGATAGGTCAGTCCCGCCATCCCGGGAATGCGGACAGGTAACTGCAGCATAACAGTGGCACCGATCGGCCATCGCGGGCGTAAGGTCGGCAGGCGTGGGAAGCGGGAGGGCAGTGAGGCATGTTTTCCTGGAGTTGGGGCTGAGGCCCATAGAATCATAGAAATTTACAGCATGGAAGGAGACCATTTCGGCCCATCGTGTCTGCGCCGGCCGACAAAGAGAATCTTTCTCTGCAACGCTTCCAGAGCCAGGCTGCTCCCCTTGTGTCTCTGTGACCAGAGCTCAGTCAACACAAAACGTTAGCATGCAGATACAGCAAGTAATCAGGAAAGCAAATGCCTTTATTGCAAGGGGGATAGAGTATAAAAGCAGGGAAGTACTGTTACAACTGCACAGGGTATTGGTGAGGCCACACCTGGAGTACTGCGTGCAGTTTTGGTCTCCGTATTTAAGGAGGGATATACTTGCATTGAAGGCAGTTCAGAGAAGGTTCACTTGGTTGATTCCGGAGATGAGGGAGTTGTCCTATGAGGAAAGGTTGAGCAGTTGGGCCTGTACTCATTGGAGTTCAGAAGAATGAGAGGTGATCTTATTGAAACATTTAAGGTTCTGAGGGGGTTTGACAGGGTAGATGCAGAGAGGATGATTCCCCTCAAGGGGGCATAGTTTTAGAATAAGGGGCTGCCCCTTTAAGACTGAGATGAGGAGGAATTTCTTCTCTCTAAGAGCCATGAATCTGTGGAATTCCCTGCCCCAAAGAGCTGTGGAGGCTGGGTCATTGAATATATTTAAGGCGGAGATAGACAGATTCTTGAACAATAAGGGAGTGAAGGGTTATGGGGAGCGGGCGCGGAAGTGGAGCTGAGCCCATGATCAGATCAGCCATGATCGTATTGAATGGTGGAGCAGGCTCGAGGGGCCAGATGGCCGACTCCTGCTCTTATTTCTTACATTCTTATGTCAGGAGCAGAGCAGGGTCAGGTTCAGGTTAACGAGACTGAGCCTCCTTTACAATGGGAGGCGAGGGAACCGGTGAGTTACTGATAACCCGTGGCAATGCTCAACACCTCCCCGTCTAAACACAATGAATAAAGTGGGCAGAAGAAGGAAAATAGTCAAGATAATCACCGTTTGTTACTGCGACTTCCCTTTTAGAATTTGGAAATGAAGTTTGGGCTGTTTCTATAATGGAGGCTGATCCACAAGGCCGGGTTTACCCCCGGGTGACCAGTGAAAGACCCACCCCGACATTTTCTTACGCACCCACGTTCCAATTGCATTTGACGACCCACATAAGGTACTGTTTCTTACCAAAACCCAACCCAAGCACAAAAAGATTTGAATGAAATGGCACAAGTCATTTACGAATCATTCGATTGCACTCCGATACCCAACCTGGGATAGGAATGTCACCAAGCGTGCTCCCCTCACATCCAGTTGGTGCATTTCAGGAGCGCCAGTCTTGAACCTGTGGTGCCCCCGTGGGTGAAGGGGCCCCACCCGGACATCATTAGAAACATAGAAACATAGAAAGTAGGTGCAGGAGTAGGCCATTCGGCCCTTCGAGCCTGCACCGCCATTCAATATGATCATGGCTGATCATGCATTTCAGTACCCCATTCCTGCTTTCTCTCCATATCCTTTGATCCCTTTAGCCGTAAGGGCCACATCTAACTCTCTTTTGAATATATCTAACGAACTGGCCTCAACAACTTTCTGTGGTAGAGAATTTCACAGGTTCACAATTCTCTGGGTGAAGAAGTTTCTCCTCATCTCGGTCCTAAATGGCTTATCCCTTATCCTTAGACTGTGACCCCTGGTTCTGGACTTCCCCAACATCGGGAACATTCTTCCTGCATCTAACCTGTCCAATCCCGTCAGAATGTTATATGTTTCTATGAGATCTCCTCTCATTCTTCTAAACTCCATTGAATGCAAGCCTAGTCGATCCAGTCTTTCTTCATCTGTCAGTCCTTCTCTGCACTCCCTCAATTACATGCGGGTGAGCAATCGACAGCCATTTACACGATTTTATCTTTATGAAATGATCTTGTGATGAAAGAGTGCTTAATGAAAGTGATGATAAATCCCATGAAATCCTGCTGTTCCGTTTCACTGTGAGTCGATCAGCTCGTGTGAAACCAATTTGAATACAAAGATGAAAGCGCTAGCATCAAAGAATTTATGACTTCTGTGCTATACTGTTCTCTCAGCTTTGCTCAGTGATATTCGGCAAATGAGAATAACTCCAGTAACGCAATATCAAAATATAATTGGGAAAATTACTTTCACTGGCAATAAAATGAAAAAAGTCATTAAAGGAATCAGATGATTGTCTCCTAATCCTATCTGCACATTCATATTCAATTTGTACAGCCATTTGTCCTTGCCACTGATGTCTCATTTCTGCTGATTTGTGCTAACTCGCGAGTTGTACAGTCAAGGCAACATGTTGATATTTACACATACTTTTCATCCGCTGCCAATTTACCTCTCAACGTTGCATCATCGCGTCGTGCTTGTTTTGAAAGATGGGTCAGACAGGAAAAGTGAGCAATGAGGGAGCATTGGGCGAGCAGAAGAGGCAATGATGCTGAGAGGATGTTTCCCCCCGGGCTGGAGAGTCGAGAACCAGGGGGCACAGGCTCAGGATAAGGGGTCGGCCATTTAACACCGAGATGAGGAGGCATTTCTTCACTCAGAGGGTTGTGAATTTTTGGAATTCTCTACCCCAGAGGATGCTGAGTGTCTGAATATATTCAAGGCTGAGATCGATAGATTTTTGGAGTCCAGGGGAATCGAGGGATATGGGGATCAGGAGGGAAAGTGGAGTTGAGGTCGAAGATCCGCCGTGATCTTATTGAATGGCGGAACGGGCTCGAGGGGCCGAATGGCCGACTCCTGCTACTGTTTCTTGTGTTCTTATGTGTAGAGAGAAAAGACAGACCACGGGCATTGTAATCTATTTGCTTCATGGGTTGCTTGCTTAAGAATTCATAGCAACACATGAATTCTGTCTGGCTGGGGTTTTATTGAGTCTTGTGAACATCACGTGACTGGTGAAGCCACTCACGATTGAACAGTTCCACAAACCTGTGAGCATACTCACAGGGACATATATTACAGGCGTGTTATTGGGAGGCGGGGAGCTATGATGGAGAGGGGATGGTGACGGATCGAGAGGGAAGGAAAGAAGAATGGGGAAAATTGCCGCAATGGCACGGGACGAGGTCTCCTTTCGAGGTCGGGGCTCAGCCATGTTTGGGGCAGTGGAGAGCAGGAGTGTCTCCAGGTGTTGCTGAGCTGTGTCTGACTCGGGAGTGTTTGATGCCGATTCCAATCCTAACCTCGATGCCGTCACTCGGTGCCTATTTGGGAAGAGTTCTAATTCCCAGACTTTGGCGGTGACACAGGGTACCTGAATGCAAAGCGCACCATTCCCCAGTCCTAACTACCTCCCCTTGGTGCCCAGGACAACAAATTAAAACGTGGTTGTGAGTGGCCAAGGTGGCAAGATCGTCGGGGGCGAGGGACTTCAGTGTTGTGGCCATACTGGAGAAGCCAACAACAACTTGCATTTATATAGCGCATTTAACATAGTGAAACATCCCGAGGCGCTTCACAGGAGTGTTACAAGACAAAAAATGTGACACCAAGCTCCGTAAGTAGAAATTAGGGCAGGGTTTGGTCAAAGGGGTAGGTTTTAAGGAGCGTCTTAAAGGAGGAGAGAGAGGTAGAGAGGTGGAGAGGTTTAGGGAGGGAGTTCCAGAGCTTGGGACCCAGGCAGCTGAAGGCACGGCCACCGATGGTGGAGCGATTATAATCGGGGATGCTCAAGAGGGCAGAATTAGAGGATTATTATGAGGGGCTTTGATAGAGTGGATAGGGAGAAATTGTTACCAGGGACAGGAGGGTCAGTGACCAGAGGGACACAGATTGACGATAATCGGCAAAAGGACCAGAGGGGGAGCTGAGGAGAATGTGTTTACGCAGCGAGTTGTTGTGATCGGGAACGCACTGCCTGAAAGGGGGGTGGGGAGCAGATTCAATAGCAACTTTCAAACGTGAATTGGATAAATACTTGAAAGGGGAAAAAGTTACAGGGCTGTGGGGAAAGAGCGGGGGGAGCGGGACCGATTGGTTCGCTCTGTCACAGAGCTGGCACAGGCTCGATGGGCCGAATGGCCTCCTCCTGTGCCGTGTGATTGGACGATACGCAATTTGCATGAAACTGGTGAATCTAAGAAAACCGTGACTCTGCTTTCAGCCACCAGAGATTCTGGTCGTGCGGTTTAGTGATTTCTTCCCCAACCCGTGGTGAAGACAGAACGGGTTTTGGACGGGCATTGGGAGCCAAGTGGCTGCATTGGCAGCGCCTTGTTTGATGTTCCCCATGAAAGAAGGGACAGAAAATGATGCCGCACTCTTCAAAATATTTCAGCTATTAGGCAGATCAAGGCTGTTTTTTTTTAATCAAACTCAGCAAGTTTGAAATCCCAGTGATAATAGTGTGGTTCACGCTTAGCGATGTACCGACAAATGTGGACTAATATGCAGCAGGAAAATCAAACGCGACATCAAGGCGAAGTTTGTTTTTGATGTGCAACATTTTTATCCGTTCTCTCAAATAATAATTCTGTGCCTCTCCGCCAGCGCATCTAGCTCAGAGCTGCTTTTCGAATATTCTTGCCGCCCGTTTGATGCCCAGCTAAAAATACCCTCGCTTTTCAGCTCCAGTGTTTATGTTAAAAGCGCTTTGGCTAACGTATATAAGATACACAGCGCGAGAAAAAAAAATACGTTCGCGCTCTGAGCACGGAGCTGGAGATTCGCAAACTGCGTTTAAGTTGCAGGAAAATCCTTTCTGCAGGGAATTTAAATATGGAACTGTTCTCGGAATGTGAGCAATGGTCGCCAGGACGCGCCGTGGCCTCGAGAGGGTGGTGGGCCTCCTCCTGTGGGCCTCCTGTAGGCCTCCTCCTGTGGGCCTCCTCCTGTGGGCCTCTTGCTGTGGGCCTCTTCCTGTGGGCCTCCTGTGGGCCTCCTGCTGTGGGCCTCCTGTGGGCCTCCTCCTGTGGGCCTCCTGTAGGCCTCCTGCTGTAGACCTCCTCCTGTGGGCCTCCTCCTGTGGGCCTCCTCCTGTGGGCCTCCTCCTGTGGGCCTCCTGTGGGCCTCCTGCTGTGGGCCTCCTCCTGTGGGCCTCCTCCTGTGGGCCTCCTGATGTGGGCCTCCTCCTGTGGGCCTCCTCCTGTGGGCCTCCTGTAGGCCTCCTCCTGTGGGCCTCCTCCTGTGGGCCTCCTGCTGTGGGCCTCCTCCTGTGGGCCTCCTCCTGTGGCCTCCTTAAGGCCTCCTCCTGTGGGCCACCTGTGGGCCTCCTCCTGTGGACCACCTGTAGGCCTCCCCCTGTGTGCCTCCTCCTATGGGCTTCCTCCTGTGGGCCTCCTCATGTGGATCTCCTGTGGGCCTCCTCCTGTGGCCTCCTCCTGTGGGCCTCCTGTGGGCCTCCTCCTGTAGGCCTCCTCCTGTGGGCCTCCTCCTGTGGCCTCCTCCTGTGGGCCTCCTCCTGTGGGCCTCCTCCTGTGGGCCTCCTCCTGTGGATCTCCTGTGGGCCTCCACCTGTGGGCCTCCTCCTGTGGGCCTCCTCCTGTGGATCTCCTGTGGGCCTTCTCCTGTGGGCCTCCTGTGGGCCTCCTCCTGTAGGCCTCCTCCTGTGGGCGTCCTCCTGTGGCCTCCTCCTGTGGCCTCCTCCTGTGGGCCTCCTCCTGTGGGCCTCCTCCTGTAGGCCTCCTCCTGTGGGCCTCCTCCTGTGGGCGTCCTCCTGTGGCCTCCTCCTGTGGGCCTCCTCCTGTGGGCGTCCTCCTGTGGCCTCCTCCTGTGGGCCTCCTGTGGGCCTCCTCCTGTGGGCCTCCTCCTGTGGATCTCCTGTGGGCCTCCACCTGTGGGCCTCCTCCTGTGGGCCTCCTCCTGTGGATCTCCTGTGGGCCTTCTCCTGTGGGCCTCCTGTGGGCCTCCTCCTGTAGGCCTCCTCCTGTGGGCCTCCTCCTGTGGGCGTCCTCCTGTGGCCTCCTCCTGTGGCCTCCTCCTGTGGGCCTCCTCCTGTGGGCGTCCTCCTGTGGCCTCCTCCTGTGGCCTCCTCCTGTGGCCTCCTCCTGTGGGCCTCCTCCTGTAGGCCTCCTCCTGTGGGCCTCCAGTGGGTCTCCTCCTGTGGGCCTCCTCCTGTGGGCCTCCTCCTGTGGGCGTCCTCCTGTGGCCTCCTCCTGTGGCCTCCTCCTGTGGCCTCCTCCTGTGGGCCTCCTCCTGTGGGCATCTGGAATCAACCAGCTACTGCAGATTGGGAGTCATATGTAACAAAGAAAGACTAGCATTTATATAGTGCCATTCGCGACCACCAGATGTCCCAAAGTGTTTTACAGCCAATTAAGTACTTTTTGGAGTGTGATCACTGTTGTAATGCGGATAACACGGCAGCCAATTTGCACACAGCAAGCTCCCACAAACAGCACTGTGGTAATTGTAATGTATGTACATAAGGTCTGCCCACCAACAGAGGGCACTACCGTCGGAGGTCCTAGGGTCATAGGTACACTCGTGCTGGGCCCGGTATATAACCTGAACTTGACCTTTGTATCTTCACTTCTGGAAGCCATTGAAGACTGAGCAGGTTACACCTGGTCACAGGCTCACAGTACGGAGTTCATTGTATCATTTCATACACTACAACTGGCGACGAGGCAAATACGAACCCATGCAAAAGTATGGCGGGCACAGCACGATCGAGTACTATTGGAATTCTCGAGAGATTCAATGAGGGAGAGGATTGGGGAGATTTCACGGATCGTCTTGACCAGTATTTTGTGGCAAACGACCGAAACAAAGACAAGGATGCAGAGAAGCGCGGGACAGTTCTTCTCACCGTCTGTGGCCCCACGGCCTATGCACTCATCAAGAATCTGCTCTCACCCACTCCTCCTACAGAAAAGGATTACAAAGAACTATGTGCTCTAGTTCGGGAACACCTTAAACCCACGGAAGGAATCCTCATATCCAGATATCGCTTCTATGCGCACGTTCGTCCAGAAGGCCAGGACGTAGTGACATTTGTTGCTGACCTGAGACATCTAGCAGGCCCTTGCAAATTTGGGCCTGCATTGGAAGACATGCTGCGTGACTTTTTCGTGATCGGGGTCAACCACGAGGCGATCTTAAGTAAGCTGCTGGCTGCGGAGATGCCGGACCTCAGCAAGGTCATCACCATCGCCCAGGCTTGCATGTCCACGCAGAAAAGCACAAAGCAGATATCGCGACAAAACAGGAACTCCACGGCAAATACTGTGTACAAAATTGTATCAACAGCCGGCAGAGCTGCACATGGCAGGGCCTACTCGACAGCGTCTGCAAGGCCGGGAGCAGCTCAAAGCCCGCCATCGGGCGGAAGTCCGAGCTCAACGTGTTGCTGTTGCGGGGGCAATCACTGACCCCATCAGTGTCACTTCAGGCAGTATGTATGCAGAGGGTGTGCGAAGACGGGGCATCTTCAGCGGACATGTCCACAGCAGAGCAAGCGAGCTGCCTCACACCACATGGATGATGATCAATCCAGCGTGGATCTGGCGATGCAGCCCGAGGCATTTGAGAGCTCCGAGGAGGAAGTGTATAGCGTACGTGCGTTCCTAACAAAGAGCCAGCTGATAATGATGGAGGTAAAATTAAACGGCGTGCCGGTATCCATGGAATTAGACACGGGTGCGAGTCAATCGATAATGAGCCAGAGGACTTTCAAAAAGCTGTGGGAGACAAGGCAGAGAGACCCAAGCTGAGTCCGATAAATGCGAAGTTGCGTACCTACACCGAGGAGCTCATACCATTGATCGGTAGTGCAGCAGTAAGAGGGATGGCCCATCGTTACACGGCAGGAGTTGGCTCGAGAAAATAAAATGGAAATGGTACGATATCAAAGCTTTATCATCAGCAGATGATGATTTGTGTGCTCAAGTGCTGAGCAAATTCCCCTCACTGTTTGAACCGGGAATTGGCAGCTTCAAGGGAGCCGAGGTGCAGATTCACCTCGGCCCAGACGCAAGGCCCATCCATCACAAAGCCAGGGCGGTCCTGCACATGATGAGTGAAAAGGTCGAGCTCGAATTGGACAGGCTACAACGCGAGGGGGTCATCTCACCGGTCGAATTTAATGAATGGGCCAGTCCCATTGTTCCGGTGTTAAAGAGCGACGGCACGGTCAGGATTTGTGGAGACTACAAGGTCACGATCAACCGAGTTTCGAAACAAGATCAGTACCCACTACCGAAAGCTGATGACTTGTTTGCAACACTAGCCGGGGGAAAATTGTTCACCAAATTGGATCTAATGTCGGCCTACATGACACAGGAACTGGTTTAATCATCAAAGAAACTTACGTGCATCAACACGCACAAAGGACTGTTTATTTACTAAAGGGGCCCTTTTGACATTCGTTCGGCGGCAGCCATATTTCAGAGAAACATGGAGAGCCTATTGAAATCCCTCCCCAGGACCGTGGTATTCCAAGGCGACATCACCGAGCACCTGCACAATCTGGAAGAGGTTCTGCGTCGTCTGGACAAAGTGGGACTCAGGCTGAAATGTTCGAAGTGCGTTTTCATGACACCAGAGGTCGAATTCCTTGGACGAAAGATTGCTGCAGACGGAATCAAGCCTACAGACGCGAAAACAGAGGCCATCAAAAATGTGCCCAGGCCCCAGAATGTGATGGAGCTGCGTTCATTCCTGGGTCTTCTCAACTACTTCGGTAACTTCTTACCCAAATTGAGCACAGTATTAGAGCCTTTGCACAAGCTGCTCAGGAAAGGAGATGACTGGGTGTGGAGTGAACTTCAAGACAGAGCCTTTGAGAAGGCTAGAAATCTGTTCTGTTCTCACAAGCTACTGGTACTGTATGACCCATGTAAGCGTCTAGTTTTGACCTGTGATGCGTCGTCCTATGGGGTCAGCTGCGTACTCCAGCAAGCCAGTGAGTCAGGCAAACTACAACCAGTTGCACACACGTCGCGAAGCCTGTCCAAGGCGGAAAGAGCCAATGGCATGGTAGAGAAAGAGGATTTAGCATGTGTTTATAGGGTAATAAAAATGCACCAGTACCTGTTTGGGCTTCGCTTCGAGCTGGAAACCGATCACAAGCCGCTTATATCGTTGTTCTCGGAACATAAAGGTATCAATACCAACGCGTCGTCCCGCATCCAGAGGTGGGCGCTGACATTATCTGCCTATGATTATGTCATTCGCCATAGACCAGGCACCAACAACTGCGCTGATGTATTGAGCCGGTTACCGTTGCCCACATCGGAGGTGGAAACGCCAATGTCCACAGAGCTGCTCATGGTCATGGATGCCTTTGAGAGTGAAGGGTCGCCCATCACTGCTCAACAAGTTAAGACCTGGACCAGCCCGGATCCGACCCCATCGCTTGTAAATCGTTCTGTTCTTAACGGGGACTGGTCGACCATCCCCAAGAAAATGGGTGACGAAACCAAACCGTACAGCTGTCGCAAAGATGAGCTTTCCATCCAGTCCGACTGTTTACTGTGAGGTAATCGTGTTGTAATACCCAAGAAAGGCAGGGCGAGATTTGTATGGGAGTTACATAGTACGCATCCTGGTATTGTCATGATGAAGGCCATCGCCAGGTCCCTATTTGGTGGCCTGGCATTGACTCGGACTTAGAGTCATGCGTGCATCAGTGCAGCACTTGCATGCAGTTAAGCAATGCCCCAAAGGAAGCTCCGCTCAGTCTGTGGTCATGGACATCAAACCGTGGTCTAGAATCCACATCCACTTTGCAGGCCCCTTCCTCAGTGAAATGTTTTTTGTGGTGGTGGATGCATGCTCCAAATGGATAGAATGTGTGATCATGTCATCCAGCACTTCCACTGCCACCATTGAGAACCTGAGTGCCATATTTGCCGCACATGGTCAGCGACAACGGACCTTGTTTCACGAGCCTGGAGTTTCAAGAGTTCATGAAATGCAACGGGCATAAAACACATGAGGTCAGCCCCGTTCAAACCCACGTCCAATGGTCAAGTGAAGCGGGCAGTTCAAACCATCAAGCAGAGCCTGAAACACATAACTCACGATTCCTTGCAGACACGCCTGTCACACATACTGCTCAGTTACAGGACAAGGCCACACACGCTCACCGGGGTCCCGCCTGCGCAACTATTGATGAAGAGAGACCTCAAAACCAGGCTCTCTCTAGTTCATCCTGACAAGGTCCCACACAAGAGATTAATGTGCAAAGTTAAAGCACATGGGATTGGGGGTAGTGTGCTGACGTGGATTGAGAACTGGTTGTCAGACAGGAAGCAAAGAGTAGGAGTAAACGGGTACTTTTCAGAATGGCAGGCAGTGACTAGTGGGGTACCGCAAGGTTCTGTGCTGGGGCCCCAGCTGTTTACATTGTACATTAATGATTTAGATGAGGGGATTAAATGCAGTATCTCCAAATTTGCAGATGACACTAAGTTGGGTGGCAGTGTGAGCTGCGAGGAGGATGCTATTAGGCTGCAGAGTGACTTGGATAGGTTAGGTGAGTGGGCAAATGCATGGCAGATGAAGTATAATGTGGATAAATGTGAGGTTATCCACTTTGGTGGTAAAAACAGAGAGACAGACTATTATCTGAATGGTGACAGATTAGGAAAAGGGAAGATGCAACGAGACCTGGGTGTCATGGTACATCAGTCATTGAAGGTTAGCATGCAGGTACAGCAGGCGGTTAAGAAAGCAAATGGCATGTTGGCCTTCATAGCGAGGGGATTTGAATACAGGGGCAGGGAGGTGTTGCTACAGTTGTACAGGGCCTTGGTGAGGCCACACCTGGAGTATTGTGTACAGTTTTGGTCTCCTAACCTGAGGAAGGACATTCTTGCTATTGAGGGAGTGCAGCGAAGGTTCACCAGACTGATTCCCGGGATGGCGGGATTGACCTATCAAGAAAGACTGGATCAACTGGGCTTGTATTCACTGGAGTTCAGAAGAATGAGAGGGGACCTCATAGAAACGTTTAAAATTCTGACGGGTTTCGACAGGTTAGATGCAGAAAGAATGTTCCCAATGTTGGGGAAGTCCAGAACCAGGGGTCACAGTCTGAGGATAAGGGGTAAGCCATTTAGGACCGAGATGAGGAGAAACTTCTTCACCCAGAGAGTGGTGAACCTGTGGAATTCTCTACCACAGAAAGTTGTTGAGGCCAATTCACTAAATATATTCAAAAGGGAGTTAGATGAAGTCTTTACTACTCGGGGGATCAAGGGGTATGGCGTGAAAGCAGGAAGGGGGTACTGAAGTTTCATGTTCAGCCATTTAACTCATTGAATGGCGGTGCAGGCTAGAAGGGCCGAATGGCCTACTCCTGCACCTATTTTCTATGTTTCTATGTTTCTATGTTAACGATCATGTTGAAACCCGACGTCAATGCCAGCAGTGGTATCACGACTGCGCCGCAGTGTCACGCGACATATCTGTAAATGACCCAGTGTATGTACTTAACCATGGTCAAGGGCCCAAGTGGCTCCCGGGCAATGTTATGGATAAGGAGGATAACCGGGTGTATATGGTTACGCTCAAGAATGGGCAGATGTGCAGGAAACACATTGATCATCAGAAGAACCCACTGTGGTCAACAGCCAGCCCCAAGTCGTGAGAGACTCGGAAAGTACTAGGATTGTACTGAGACGGTCAACCAGGGAACGAAGGGCTCCGGACCGTCTGAACTTGTAATATGGACTTGTGCCAAGAACTGGGGGGGGGGGGCGGGGGATGATGTAATGTATGCACATAAGGTCTGCCCACCACCAGGGGGCATTACCGTCGGAGGTCCTAGGGTCATAGGTATACTCGTGCTGGGCCCGGTATATAATCTTTGTATCTTCACTTCTGGAAGCCATTAAAGACTGACCAGCTTACATGTGGTCACTGGCTCACAGTACGGAGTTAATTGTATCATTTCATACACCACAGTAATGACCAGATAACCTGTTTTAGTTATGCTGATTGAGGGATAAATATTGGCCCCAGGACACCGGGCAGAACTCCCCTGCACTTCTTCAAAATAGTGCCGTGCGATCTTTTACATCCACTTGAGGGGGCAGACGGGGCCTTGGTTTAACGTCTCATCTGAAAGATGGCCCCTTCCGACAGTACAGCGCTCCCTCAGTACTGCCCCTCCGACAATGCGGCACTCCCTCAGTACATCACCTCCGACAGTACTGCGCTCCCTCAGTACTGCCCCTCCGAAAGCGCGGCACTCCCTCAGTACTGCCCCTCCGACAGTGCGGCACTCCCTCAGTACTGCGCCTCCGACAGGGCGGCGCTCCCTCAGCACTGCCCCTCCGACAGTGCAGTGCTCCCTCAGTACTAGCCTAGATGTTTGTTCTCAGGTCTCTGATTGGGACTTGAACCCACAATGGGTGACACAGTGTCGGGTACACTGGGTAGGGATGGCAGTTCACCTTCCCTCAAGAACTTTAATTAACCAGTAAGCCGTCAGCTTTCAGGATCCCCAGTTTTATTGGCTTTGACTTCACACTTTGCCGTTGGTGACACATGAACCGACAGCCTCTGACCTATTCGCCCAGTCACGTTACCACCATGCCAATATAATGTGTTGAGAGGCTAAAAGAGCTGTTTCTGAATCAACCTTGTGTATAAGATTGCAATTACCAGTCCTGGCTCAGGGACTACAGAAAAAAAAGAAAGACTTGCATTTATATAGTGCCTTTCATGACTTCAGAAAGTCCCAATATGTTTTACAGCCAATGAAGTAGTTTATGAAGTGTAGTCACTGTTGTAATGTAGGAAACGCGGCAGCCAATTTGTGCACAGCAAGCTCCCAGAGACAGCATAGAAGGAGGCCATTCAGCCCGTCCAGCCTGTGCCAGCAATGTGATAATGACCCGATAATCCGTTTTAGTGATGTTGGTTGAGGGATAAGTATTCGTCCAGGACACCGGGGATAACTCCCCTGCTCTTCTTCGAAATAGTGCCATGGGATCTTTTACGTCCACTGAGAGAGCAGACGGGGCCTCGGTTTAACGTCTCATCCGAAAGACGGCACCTTCGACAGTGCAGCAGTCCCTCAGTACTGCCCCTCCGACAGTGCGGCGCTCCCTCAGTACTGCCTCTCCGACAGTGCTGTGTTCCCTCAGTACTGCCCCTCTGACAGTGCAGCGCTCCCTCAGTACTGCCCCTACGACAGTGCAGCACTCCCTTAGTACTGCCCCTAACAGTGCAGCGCTCCCTCAGTACTGCCTCTCCGACGGTGCAGCGCTCCCTCAGTACTGCCTCTCCGACAATGCAGCGCTCCCTCAGTACTGCCTCTCCGACAGTGCGGGGCTCCCTCAGTACTGCCTCTCCGACAGTGCAGCGCTCCCTCAGTACTGCCTCTCCGACAGTGCGGGGCTCCCTCAGTACTGCCTCTCCGACAATGCAGCACTCCCTCAGTACTGCCTCTCCGACAGTGCGGGGCTCCCTCAGTACTGCCCCTAACAGTGCAGCGCTCCCTCAGTACTGCCTCTCCGACAGTGCGGCGCTCCCTCAGTACTGCCTCTCCGACAGTGCGGGGCTCCCTCAGTACTGCCTCTCCGACAGTGCGGGGCTCCCTCAGTACTACCCCTCCGACAGTGCAGCACAGCGGCCTACACGTGACTCCAGTCCTGCACTGCGGTTAATTCTTGATACCCTCTTGAAGTAGCTTTGACGATCGGCCAAAGGAGAAAGTTCAACATCGCCTTCTTTAGGCAATAACGGAGACCGAGCTGGCATTGCCCACGTCTAATCAACACCCTGGACCTGCCAGGGCGGGCGGGAGCTTGTTAACAATTGGCTCTGTGTCGGGATCGCTGCGGGATTAAGACTTTAGGAGCAGTGTTTTTTTGAGATGAATGGTGTGTCTGAATGCAGATGTGAGCAGGTCCCCTGTGTCGCTCCGGAGCGGAGAGGCTGGGCACTGACACAGCTGGGTAAAGCTGAAAGATTCCAATACACAGGAGATAAAAGGGAAGCAAAATGAAAGTGTCACTAACGTGCTCCCAAGTCGATCTGAGCTAGAAATCCGTTTTTTCTAAAACAAAAATGGTATTGAATTGTTTCATCTTTTTCATTGTTTTTTTTGCGTTGACTTTGGCAGTTCCTTCACGGACTTGTTCCGTTTTATGGCGTTTTAATCTGCTCAGGCATTCCATCTTCTATTTTACTTCAATGACGACAGAAAGTGTGAGAAATATTCCATCAGCCGGTCTGCCTGCTGGGCCCCACCAGGAACAGAGCATCGTGTCGACACAAATGACCACGTCACGACTCGGTTTTATAAGTTTTATTATTGGCCTGATTTTGCGGTGGGTAATGGCGGTGAAACTGTTCTCCGTCATTACTCCTCTGAAACTTCAGGCATTGCCGCATGCGTGCATCAATGTGGAAAACCGGTCGGTCATTTGCTGCTCCGCTACATGCTGCACTCTGGCCCCCCGCCAGAGCAGCCAATCAGTGAAGTCAGCAGGCCTGCCGAAAACATCCCCTTTGATGATGGAGTATCGCTGTGAAAAAATAACCCCGAAAACCTTAGGCCTTGTTGAAAGAGGTGCAACTGGGCTTCTAACGGTGTATTGACTGCTGAACAACCTCTCTGGCCCTGAAAAGCTGATTTTAAGTTTGTGGAATGTCAAACGTTCCCATTGGTATGATTAAGAATTACAAGTTTTTATTATAATAATTTTTTTTAGCGTTTGATTATGCGATTTCACCTTTTTACCTTAATCCCATGTGTGTGTCCCGATCTTTAATTGGCGCTTTGCTGTTGAAAGTAAATCTGTGCGTTTTACTTCCTGATTTGCTGCCTATGAGAATTCTTTAATGTGATTGACTGCTGAGCCTGCTCGATGACATCACTGTTGCTGGACGCTGACGATTTGCTTGATTTGGCCGCCACAGATTCAAACTAAGGTCGGGAGAGCTGGAATTGACGCCCCAGAGATTGCAAGATCTTTGTGGGCCGTGTTCTTCCTGGTCAGTGGCGAGCGGCATCACTTTGCCACTAACCGTAAATTCTGGGCCATTTAGGTTTGTTGAAAAGTAGACTTTATGTTTAAGTTCAGTTATTACTTGAGCCCTGTCAAATAAACTGGGGGGCCGGGGGGGTGGGCGGGGGGGCAAGTGACATTTTGTTGTAGTTCCAACGCACTCCTGGCCGGCTTCCCACGTTCTACCCAACATAAGTTAGAGGTGATCCAAAACTCGGCAGCCCCATGTCCTAACTTGCACCCAGTCCCGCTCACACATCACCCCCTGTGCTCACTGACCCATGTCCTAACTCGCTCCGAGTCCACTCACCCATCACCCCCTGTGCTCACTGACCCGTGTCCTAACTCGCACCGAGTCCCGCTCACCCATCACCCCCTGTGCTCGCTGACCCGTGTCCTAACTCGCACCGAGTCCCGCTCACCCATCACCCCCTGTGCTCACTGACCCATGTCCTAACTCGCTCCGAGTCCACTCACCCATCACCCCCTGTGCTCACTGACCCGTGTCCTAACTCGCACCAAGTCCCGCTCACCCATCACCCCCTGTGCTCACTGACCCGTGTCCTAACTCACACTGAGTCCCGCTCACCCATCACCTCCTGTGCTCATTGACCCATGTATTAACTCGCACCGAGTCCCACTCACCCATCACCCCTTGTGCTCACTGACCCGTGTCCTAACTCACACCGAGTCCCGCTCACCCATCACCCCCTGTGCTCACTGACCCGTGTCCTAACTCGCACCGAGTCCCACTCACCCATCACCCCTTGTGCTCACTGACCCGTGTCCTAACTCGCACCGAGTCCCGCTCACCCATCACCCCCTGTGCTCACTGACCCGTGTCCTAACTCACACCGAGTCCTGCTCACCCATCACCCTTTGTGCTCGCTGACCTACATTGGCTTCCGGTTAAGCAACGCCTCGATTTCAAAATTCTCATCCTTATTTTCAACTCCCTCCATGGCCTCGCCCCTCCCTATCTCTGTAATCTCCTCCAGCCTACAACCCACCTCACCCGCCCCCCACAGCCCCACACCCCGAGATGTCTGCACTCCTCTACTTCTGCCCCCTTGAGCTCCCTGATTATAATCGCTCCACCATCGGTGGCCGTGCCCCAAGCTCTGGAACTCCCTCCCTAAACCTCTCCGCCTCTCTACCTCTCCCTCCTCCTTCAAGACGCTCCTTAACACACCTCTTTGACCCAGCTTTTGGTCACCTGCGCTAATTTTAAACGGCTTAGCATCAAATTTCTTATCTCATAATACTCCTGTGAAGCGCCTTGGAACGTTTCACTACGTTAAAGGCGCTATATAAATACAAGTTGTTATTGTTATTGTTGAGGCACTGGTACACCCCAGTGACATCCTGAAGGGTCTTTTAATGAAGGCACCTTGTACCCAGAATCCGAAAATATCTTTTCACATTACGGTTAAAGAAAAAAAGTCTCATTATGTGAAGACAAGTTGTAAAGTTAGAATTAGGTGAGTCCGCTGAAAATCCGCAATCTGTGTGCTCACTTTACTGTGAAATAAGCCAGCACATCGCTTCATATCATGCTCCGTCTCACCGAGCGTTTCACAGCCAACCTCAGGATAGATTGCACTGACGGAAAACACAAATATCTAGTTCAGGTCACAAGAGGATATTATTCATACGCATGTGTCTATCTCTTTGCCTTTTTCACTGTCTCTCTCTCTCTCTCTCTCTCTCTCTCTATATATATATATATATATATATATATATATAACTGCTGTTCTGTCACATGGGACGTTAATCCGAGGCCCAGACTTCTCTCCTGGTTGGACAAAAGATCCCATGGCACTATTTTGAAGAAGATGTTCTCCCCAGCTGTCCCTCAACCAACATCACTAAAACAAATATATGATCTGGCCAGTAAAAGAAAGATCATTGCATTTATATAGCGCCTTTCACGACCTCTTGCATGTTCTGGGAACATAATCTATTTCATCCCAGCGTTAATTAAGGAATTAAATTGCCACTTCCAATTCGACCAACAGTGCTTGTGGGTGTGTATCTCCAGCGTGTCGCCTGCAAAATCAAACACTTCAGAGGTGAGACTGGGCTGCTCCAGAGTCTCACTTACCTCCAACAGATTCCCCCGACAGATTTCCCTCCGATCTGCCCGTCCCTTCTCCGCTAGGGGCCAAGTGCCAGCATGGTGGGACTGACAATCCCATGTAAGCTCCTTAACCCAGAGAGCGGTGAGAATGTGCAACTCGCTGCCACAGGGAGGGGTTGAGGTGAATAGTATCGATGCATTTAAGGGGAGGCTGGACAAGCATATGAGGGAGAAGGGAATAGAGGGTGATGCTGATAGATTTAGATAAGGAAAGAAGGGAGGAGGCTCGAGTGGAGCATAAACGCTGCATGGACTGGTTGGGCCGAATGGCCTGTTTCTGTGCCATATATCCCGTGTAAACTTTTCCGACGTTCTGCACATGCCCACGGCTGCATTCTCAGTTTCCTCAGTGATTACAGTGGGGGGGGGGGCGGCCTGGAGCAGCATCTCCCCCCCCCGGCCCCACCACCAGCTCCCGACCCAATCAGGAAAGAAAAGAAAGACTTGCATTTATATAGCGCCTTTCACGACCACCGGACGTCCCAAAGTGCTTCACAGCCAATGAAGTACTTTTGGAGTGCAGTCACTGTTGTAATGTGGGAAATGCGGCAGCCAATTTGCGCACAGCAAGCTCCCGCACACAGCAATGTGATAATGACCGGATAGTCTGTTTTTGTTATATTGATTGAGGGATAAATATTGGTCCCAGGACAACGGGGAGAACGTCCCTGCTCTTCTTCAAATAGTGCCATGGGATCTTTTACGTCCACCTGAGAGAGCAGACGGGGCCTCGGTTTAAAGTCTCATCCAAAAGACGGCACCTCCGACAGAGCAGCGCTCCCTCAGCACTGCCCTTGCGACAGTGCAGCACTCCCTCAGCACTGCCCCTCTGACAGTGCAGCACTCCCTCAGCACTGCCCCTCTGACAGTGCAGCACTCCCTCAGCACTGCCCCTCCGACAGTGCAGCACTCCCTCAGCACTGCCCCTCTGACAGTGCAGCACTCCCTCAGTACTGCCCCTCCGACAGTGCAGCATTCCCTCAGTACTGCCCCTCCGACAGTGCGGCGCTCCCTCAGTACTGCCCCTCCGACAGTGCGGCGCTCCCTCAGTACTGCCCCTCCGACAGTGCGGCGCTCCCTCAGCACTGCCCCTCCGACAGTGCAGTGCTCCCTCAGTACTGCCCCTCCAACAGTGCGGCGCTCCCTCAGTACTGCCCCTCCGACAGTGCGGCGCTCCCTCAGTACTGCCCCTCCGACAGTGCGGCGCTCCCTCAGTACTGCCCCTCCGACAGTGCGGCGCTCCCTCAGTACTGCCCCTCCGACAGTGCGGCGCTCCCTCAGTACTGCCCCTCCGACAGTGCGGCGCTCCCTCAGTACTGCCCCTCCGACAGTGCGGCGCTCCCTCAGTACTGCCCCTCCGACAGTGCGGCGCTCCCTCAGTACTGCCCCTCCGACAGTGCAGCACTCCCTCAGTACTGCCCCTCCGACAGTGCGGCGCTCCCTCAGTACTGCACTGGGACTGTGGGCCTAGATTTTTGTGATCGAGTTGCTGGAGTGGGACTTGAACCCACACTGACCAGTGCTGGCCTGTGAGCTGACCCCGACTAACACTTTGTTTGTTTCCCTCCGCAGGTCTCGACTGGCGGACTTCCTGTCGACCTGCCAACCCTCCGCGTTATCAGTGAGCGGCTGCTTCCGGGAGAACTACGCGGCCTGCTTGCTCTCATACTCAGGTCTGATCGGTGAGTGGGACGCGGGGCGTCTGGGGCGCTCACCCGCGGGGCCGCACTGGTGCCTTTGCTGCGTCCAGTGTGAAGCCAGATTTAGTTTAATTCTACGCCGGAAAAATTTTCATTTTCTGCATTGAATACACTTAAGGCAGAGAAAGACAGATTTTTGAGCGATAAGGGAGTGAAGGGTTATGGGGAGCGGGCGGGGAAGTGGAGCTGAGTCCATGATCAGATCGGCCATGATCGTATTGAATGGCGGAGCAGGCTCGAGGGGCCGAATGGCCGACTCCTGCTCCTATTTCTTATGTTCTTATATCGAGCGTGCAGCCTGAGGTGAGAGGGTGTGGGGTTTGCTGCATCCTCACTGGCTCAGTGCCTCCTGTTAGCCAGCGCTGTGAACACTCAGGGGAGTTGGTTATATAAAAGGCTTTTAAAAAATAATTCTCTCGTCAGACTGATTCTGAGAGGCAAATAACGCCCCCTGAAAATTGCTGTGTGCAACTTCCACACAAAATGTTCAAAACTGGTTTCCTGATGGACATTTAAAAAGTCTGGTGTATATAGTGGCTGCGTTTCTCCCCAGTTGGGGCTGCACTGCCATTTGGCCTTCTACGAGCGATCGATAAAGCCTGAGTCCTCGCGGGACGCAGGGTGAATAAATGACACATGAAAGCCTCGGCAACCAAAAAGGGGCTTTCAGCAGAATTATCTCACAGATTCAGGCGCATAACACGGCGAGCAGAGATCTTCAAAGGTGCTTCCATCCCTGCCCGGACTGAGTGCGTTGCAGTCGCTCAGATGAAAGCTTCAGTTTCGAACCGTGGGAAAGAGGGTTTAAAAGCAAATTGCTTGAGCGGGAATTTGCTCCTTTTGAAGGTTTTGCGTTTTATTCCTGGAATGGGGAGGCGGTGTTGAACTCCTCTTGGAAAATGACGTTTTCTTCAGCTCGTTGCCTGGGTTAATGTTGACCTTTTGCAAACTCTGGCAGCACCAGGTGTCTTATTGAGGCTTTTCATCTAAAAAATGTAAAACTCTTCGGCAGGCTGAATATCATTGCTGACACTACCTGATGACGGATAGTTTACGGACTGAAGTGTAGTCAGGAGGTTTAGCTGCCGATCCCGGGGCATCACATTGCAGCACTGAGGGATTCCCTGTACATATATATTTTTTAATTCGTTCCCGGGATGTGGGCATCGCTGGCAAGGCCGGCATTTATCGCCCGTCCCTAATCGCCCCTCGAGAAGGTGGTGGTGAGCCGCCTTCTTGAACCGCTGCAGTCCGTGTGGTGAAGGTGCTCCCACAGTGCTGTTAGGGAGGGAGTTCCAGGATTGTGACCCAGCGACGGTGAAGGAACGGCCGATATATTTCCAAGTCGGGATGGTGTGTGACCGGGAGGGGAACGTGGAGGTGGTGGTGTTCCCATGCGCCTGCTGTCCTTGTCCTTCTAGGTGGTAGAGGTCGCGGGTTTGGGAGGTGCTGCCGAAGAAGCCTTGGCGAGTTGCTGCAGTGCATCTTGTAGATGGTGCACACTGCAGCCACGGTGCGCCGGTGGTGGAGGGAGAGAGTGTTGAAGGTGGTGGATGGGGAGCCGATCAAGCGGGCTGCTTTGTCCTGGATGGTGTCGAGCTGCTTGAGTGTTGTTGGAGCTGCACTCATCCAGGCAAGTGGAGAGTATTCCATCACACTCCTGACTTGTGCCTTGTGTAGATGGTGGAAAGGCTTTGGGGAGTCAGGAGGGACAATACATTACATCTGTTTTATGGGTGTTAAACTGGTGCAAAACCTACCAATTTTGGGGCCTGTGTCCCAAGACCAATGTGTCAAACGTGATATTGGAATGGACAGTGTAATGTGTGCACCTGCTGTGGAGCTAATGCACCGTGAGTGACTGAGCCAGTCACGTGATGTTCACAAAACTCAATAAAACCCCAGCCAGTTGAGTTCAGGTCCTCCACGATGAGGCGTGCTGTTGTGAGCCTGGTGGATGAACTGGTCGGGTTCAGTTCATTTATTAAACCTTTGCTAATAAACCAGCTCGTTCCTTACAGCAAATGTGTAGCCGTGAATTCTTAAGCAAAGAACCCATGAAGCAAACGCACTACAGGCAGCGTTTATGATTCCTGTGTGCCCATGTGAACCAGGCGTTGGGCCCATTGCACACGCTAATCATGGGCCTACTTGTCAAATTTGGTGACAAACTAGCGCAGGCTCTGACGGATCTTTCTGAGTCTCCAACGGACGAACCAGTTTCCGTCCGACACTCAGTGCCCTCCTGGCCTAATGTTTATCACTCAGCCAACGCCTAAATAAATAGATGATCCGGGTCATTATCACAGTGCTATTTGTGGGATCTTGCTCTGCCCAACTAGCCTGCCGAGTTTCCCAACGGTTACAGAGTACCCTGTGGACTGTTACGTGCTCTGGGACATACTGAGGGGCTGCACAGCGCGGGAGAAATAGCTTGTTCTTTCGCTGTGACCCATTCGACGACACACCTCCATCAGCTCGGTCTCACTCTGCCTCTTTTGTGCCCCCCCCGACAGGAAGTGAGATGACCCCAAACTACGTGGACACCACGGACATTGTCGTGGCTCCGTGGTGCACGTGTAGCGGCAGCGGCAATCAAAAGGAGGAGTGCGACAAGTTCCTCAACTACTTCAAGGACAACGCCTGCCTGAGTAAGCCCAGTGTTGCGGGGCGCGCGTGGACTCAGTGTAACCTGCCTCCCTCGCACTGCTTCCGAAAGGTGTATTCTCAGCTCCAACCACCATACATCCCTGAGGCACAGGCTCACATAAACGAAAGACAGCGACTGCTGGCAGTGCCTTAGGCAATCAGTGCTGAACTCATACACAGCACTGAGTAAACATTGTCAGCACGTGTGTACTGCGCTCGAAGGCATTGTTAAAGTGCTTGTGATGGGTACAGTGTACAGCGGGGTCTCTGAACATGTTTCAGCCTGTTAAACAGCCAGTGTCAGCCGTGGCTCAGTGGGCAGCACACTCGCCTCTGGGTCAGAAGGTTGTGGGTTCAAGTCCCACTCCAGGGAGTGCTGCACGGTCAGAGGGGCAGTACTGAGGGAGTGCCGCATTGTCAGAGGGGCAGTACTGGGGGAGCGCCGTACTGTTGGAGGGGCAGTACTGAGGGAGTGCTGCACTGTTGGAGGGGCAGTACTGGGGGAGCGCCGTACTGTTGGAGGGGCAGTACTGAGGGAGTGCCGCATTGTCAGAGGGGCAGTACTGGGGGAGCGCCGTACTGTCGGAGGGGCAGTACTGGGGGAGTGCTGCACTGTCGGAGGGGCAGTACTGGGGGAGCGCCGTACTGTTGGAGGGGCAGTACTGAGGGACTGCTGCACTGTCAGAGGGGCAGTACTGGGGGAGCGCCGTACTGTTGGAGGGGCAGTACTGAGGGAGTGCTGCACTGTCGGAGGGGCAGTACTGGGGGAGCGCCGTACTGTTGGAGGGGCAGTACTGAGGGAGTGCTGCACTGTCGGAGGTGCCATCTCTCAGATGAGATGTTAAGTCAGGGCCTCGTCTGCTCTCTCAGGTAGATGTAAAATATCTCATGACACTCTTTCGAAGAAGAGCAGGGGAGTTCTCCCTATTGTACTGGGTCAGTATTTATCCCTCAATCAAAATAATTTAAAACAGATTATCACATTGTTGTTTGTGGGAGCTTGCTGTGCGCCAATTGGCTGCTGCGTTTCCCACAATACAACAGTGACTACACTCCAAAAGTACTTCATTGGCTGTAAAGCCCTTTGAGACGTCCTGCAGTGGTGAAAGGCACTATATAAATGCAAGTCTTTCTTTTCTTGCATATAAGGGCATGGCTGGCTGGGACCAGGACAAGGTGGTCAGGATTTTGCGGCCAGTTTCGGGACAATAACTGAGCCCGTGCCCTCACGATGGTGGAGGACCTAAGCTAGGCTGCAGCTGTCTGAAGTTTGTACTGAGCCCCAGTTCCCACATAGCGGTCCCTGACTGGCAAAGCTACCCAGAACTACCTCGAGTGTACAGCGCAGAATACAGTCATTCGGCCCCCTGCTCCGTGCCGGTGTTTATGCTCCACACCAGTCCCCTCCCACCCCTCTCCATCTCCCACCATCACCATATCCCTCTATTCCTTTCTCCCTCATGTGTTTATCCAGCTTCCCCTTAAATGCATCGATACTATTCGCCTCAACCCCTCCCTGTGGCAGCGAGTTCCACATTCTCACCATGAACAGACACGGAACTATTTCCCCTCCGATATGAATCATTTTTTTTTTTCCTCACTAAATATCTTAGGCAGAACAAACATCTCTAAATGCCGAATGTTGTGAATGTCATATGTAAATCTAAACTCATCTTGACAAATGTACAATGCTACAGGCTCTGGAGAATACAGCGTTCTTCGGGGAATAGAAAATAGTTCCTCTGGAAAGCCTACCCAGTGAATTAACTCTGCAACCATTCTAATTCACTGAACACATTTGTGTAGACAAGAGTCTGATGTTGCTATGGAGATGCAAGTATGGTGAACAGGCCCAGGGGAAGCTCTGCACAGCATTAATCTCCAGGGGACCGTTTAAATTTGGAACTGTGGAATATTCTGCCCAGTGTCCCCCGTCAATAAGGAACAATCTCTCTGACCTTATTGTCCTTTCTATAATTAGCTGACCGAGACCACACACCGCACTCCAACTGTGCCCCAAACATTGCTTTGCACAAATCTATCACTGCTTCTTTAATCTTGTACTCTACGCCTCTGTACTAAAACCCAACAGAGACAAGACTAACAAGTTTGAAAAGAAATCCATAAATATGTGCATCTTCCACCCTTCCTAAACTAAACTTCAGCTCATCCAAAACTCGACTGCCCCGTGTCCTAACTTGCACCGAGTCCCGCGCACCCATCACCTACCCCCCCCCACGACCTACATTGGCTCCCGGTCCGGCAACGCCTCGATTTCAAAACTCTCATCCTTGTGTTCAAATCCCTCCATGTCCCTCGCCCCTCCCTATCTCTGTAATCTCCTCCAGCCCCACAGCCCCCCGAGATCTCTGTAACCTCCTCCAGCCCTACAACCCCCCCGAGATCTCTGTAACCTCCTCCAGCCCCACAGCCCCCCAAGATCTCTGTAACCTCCTCCAGCCCTACAACCCCCCGAGATCTCTGTAACCTCCTCCAGCCCCACAACCCCCCGAGATCTCTGTAACCTCCTCCAGCCCTACAACCCCCTGAGATCTCTGTAACCTCCTCCAGCCCTACAACCCCCCCGAGATCTCTGTAACCTCCTCCAGCCCCACAGCCCCCCGAGATCTCTGTAACCTCCTCCAGCCCTACAACCCCCCGAGATCTCTGTAACCTCCTCCAGTCCCACAACCCCCCGAGATCTCTGTAACCTCCTCCAGTCCCACAACCCCCCCGAGATCTCTGTAACCTCCTCCAGCCCTACAACCCCCCGAGATCTCTGTAACCTCCTCCAGTCCCACAACCCCTCCGAGATCTCTGTAACCTCCTCCAGCCCTACAACCCCCCGAGATCTCTGTAACCTCCTCCAGCCCCACAGCCCCCCGAGATCTCTGTAACCTCCTCCAGCCCTACAACCCCCCGAGATCTCTGTAACCTCCTCCAGTCCCACAACCCCCACCCGAGATCTCTGTGCTCCTCCAATTCTGGTCCCCTTGCCCATCCCCCTGATTCCTATCGCTCCACCATCGGTGGCCGTGCCTTCTGTTGCCTGGGGCCCAAGCTCTGGAACTCCCTCCCCAAATCTCTCCGCCTCTCTCCCTTCCTTCAAGACGCTCCTTAAAACCGACCTCTTCGACCAAGCCTTTGTTCCGCTCCTTATGCGGCTCGGTGTCAAATTCCGTTTGATTTACGCTCCTGCGAAGCACCTTGGGACGTTGTACTACATTAGAGGCGCTATATAAATACAAGTTGTTGTTGCAGGGGAAATAAATGGTCTTTTGACAGCCGACCTTCAAGTCATGCGTTTCAACAACAACAACCTGTGCCTTTAACGTCGTGAAACCTCCCAAGGCGCTTCACCGGAGTGTTCTGAGATAAACCTTCAGTAAACTCCTTCCTTATTGATGTTTATGAGCTGGATCCACAAAAAGAATGCAGTAACCTCTCTAATGACTTGTTTTATGAAACGTGTTTTTTTTTAATGCAGGAAATGCGATGCAAGCGTTTGGGAATGGGACGGATGTGAATATGTGGAATACAGGCGGGCCCACGCTGGCCACCTCCCTGCTGAAGACCCAGAGGACCGCTGAGAGCGCGCCACCGTCCGACCACATTAAGGAGATCACCACGGCGGACGATGCGAACATTCTCACCACGTGTGCCGACCTGCAGGTACGGCGCCTTCTGCCCGAGTACAGAAGGGGGCAAGAGATGGTCACACCTTCCGACAGGCCGGGGAGTAAAGGCACATCGGGTGGGGGGCCCGTGACTGAGCCAAACAGGCCAGGCCTGGGCTGATCCGGGAGGGGTGCAGCAAGAGCTGCTCTTCTTAAAAAAACTCATTCACGGGATGTGGGCGTCGCTGGCAAGGCCGGCATTTATTGCCCTGGAGAAGGTGATGGTGAGCCGCCATTTCAGAGCGCAGTTGAGATTGCTGTGGGTCTGGAGTCACATATAGGCCAGACCGGGTAAGGGCGGCAGATTTCCTTCCCAAAGGGCCATGAGTGAACCCGTTGGGTTTTCAGAACAATCGAGTAGTTTCATGCTCACCATTACTGAAGCCAGATTTTTATTCCAGATTTTTTTTTATTGAATTGAGTTTTAATTCCCCGGCTGCCGTGGTGGGATTTGAACTTGTGTCCCCGGATCATTAGTCCAGACCTCTGGATTACTGGTCCAGTCACATAACCACTATGGTTCCGTACGCCAATGCACCCTAGATTAAGGGAGGGATAAAAATTATCCAGGGTTCCTGCTCCTGAACTGTACTAGTGCTGCAAAGTGTGTTCTACTGCACATTACCTATAGTTTTATTAATTCCCAGGATGTGGGCGTCGCTAGCAAGGCCGGTATTTATTGCCCGTCCCTAATTGCCCCTGGAGAAGGTGGTGGTGAGCCGCCTTCTTGAACCGCTGCAGTCCGTGTGGTGAAGGTGCTCCCACAGTGCTGTGCGGGAGGGAGTTCCAGGATTGTGACCCAGCTATCCGAGGACAGGATTCAGAGAATCGTAGAAAAATACAGCAAATTCGGCCCATCGTGCCTGCCTTCCACACAGTACAAACACACCAATCACTAAACGTTGCGACACAGGTTAGCAAGGCCATAAAAAAAGCAAACCAAGAACTAGGGCTTATTTCTAGAGGGATAGAATTGAAAAGTAGGGAAGTTATGCTAAACCGGTATCGAACCTTGGTTAGACCACACTTGGAGCAGTGCGTACTGTTCTGGTCGCCAGATTATAAAAAGGATATCGAGGCACTGGAGAGGGTGCAGAGAAGATTTACAAGGATGACACCAGAAATGCGAGGGTATACATAATCGGGAAAGGATGAACAGGCTGGGCCTCTTTTCTCTTGAAAAAAGAAGGGGCGACCTAATAGAGGTCTTTAAAATGGTGAAAGGCTTTGATAGAGTGGATACAGAGAGAGTGTTTCCACTTGTGGGGAAGTGCATAACTAGAGGCCATCAATATAAGATAGTCACCAAGAAATCCAATGGGGAATTCAGAAGAAACTTCTTTACTCAGAGAGGGGTGAGAATGTGGAACTCGCTGCCACAGGGAGGGGTTGAGGCGAATAGTATCGAAGCATTTAAGAGGAGGCTGGACAAACATATGGGGGAGAAGGGAATAGAGGGTTATGCTGATAGATTGAGATGAGGAAAGACGGGAGGAGGCTCGAGTGGAGCATAAACACCGGCATGGACTGGTTGGGCCAAATGGCCTGTTTCTGTGTCGTATATCCCGTGTAATATTTATCCAATTCCCTGTTGAAGGTTATTATTCCGCCATGGTGGGATGGGATTGGATTGAGCTTGTGTACGGCTCACGGCCGGAATGTCTACCTGCCCTCACCGGGCAGTCTCGCAACATAAGAATGGGCTTTTGATCGAGGCGCTGAGGGGCAGCCAGGATCTGTGAACGTCCCACCCCAGAGCTCTGAGGACTGGGGGAGAGGAGGTAACATGGTGAGGCAGCGCTAGGCCTGGCCTGCTCTTGGCTGTGTGTTACACCTGCCTGCTCCGACCAACGTCACGAGATCCCCTCCACCCTGCTCCCCCCACCCCATGGCATCAACACTCAACGTCATGCTGGTAGCTTTTACACAAGCTGTTCATAAATCATGCATTTGTTCTTTCAATAGCGGCAGATTTGGCCAACCTTCAATCACTCACTTTGACCAGTGTTCCTGTGCAGGTTTATAGATTTTCCCAACAACCTCTCCTCCCTCCAAAGGCCAAACATGACCCTAAGCTCTGTGGAAACATTGCAAAGTTACAAAATACTTCCAGCACCAAAACAGGCCATTCGGCCCAACACGTCTGTGCTGGTGTTTATGCTAATCAGCAGACATCGCAATTATTTATTATTCACAGTTGATTTATCGATAATTACAATTGCGATACACAATGTCTCTCTCTATATCAATATATATAGATATCAAAATTCTCAACCTAGTTTTCAAATCACTCCATTCTACACCTTATCAGGCAGCCCTCGCCATTCACCGTTCCGTCAGCTTAGTGAGCACGGTGTGATGAAGAATAATTCTGAGCCTTATTTTCAAATCCCTCCATGGCCCTCGCCCCTCCCTATCTCTGTAATCTCCTCCAGCCCCACAAACCCCCGCGATGTCTGCGCTCCTCGAATTCTGCCCTCTTGAGCTTGCCTGATTATAATCGCTCCACCATTGGTGTCCGTGCCTTCTGTTGCCTGGGCCCCAAGCTCTGGAACTCCCTCCCTAAACCCCTCCGCCTCTCTTTCCTCCTTCAAGACGCTCCTTAAAACCTACCTCTTTGACCAAGCTTTTTGTCGCCTGCGCTAACTTTTACTTCCGTGGCTCGGTGTCAATTTTTTTAATCGCGTAATATTCCTGTGAAGCGCCTCGGGATGTTTCACTATGTTAAAGGCGCTATATAAATACAAGTTGTTGTTATAAACGAAGTCTTGTGAAGATTGTGTGACCATCACACTCTGAGCAGCACACGCCAAGGCTCAGAGTTTCCTCCACAGTCGCGCCCACGGACACGTGTAATCCCAGCACAAACCAATCACGTGGCTTAAAGGATTTCAGAATCTGGGGCATAAGGTGGGGGTTACCCGTGTAACAACACCAACGTGCATTTATATAGCGCTTTCAACATAGTAAATATGTCCCAAGGTACTTCACAGGAGCGTTATCAAAATGTAACCCTCAGCCATGGAAGGAGATATCTGGGCAGGTGACCAAAAGCTTGCTGAAAGATGGAGATTTTAAGGAGCGTAGGGAATTCCAGAGCTCAGTGACTCGGCAGCCACCAATCTACTTTCCCGCCCAAGCCCTATATCCCTGGATTCACCAAGACTCCAAAAATCGATCGATCTCTGTCTTGAATATACTCAACGACTGAGTCTCCACAGCCCTCTGGGGCAGAGAATTCCAAAGATTCACCACCCTCTGAGTGAAGAAATTCCTCCTCATCTCAGTCCTAAATGGCCGACCCCTTATTCTGAGACTGTGATCCCTGGTTCTAGACTCCCCAGCCCGGGGGGAAACATCCTCCCTGCATCTACCCTGTCGAGCCCTCCAAGAATTTTATACTTTTCAATGAGATCACGTCCAACGAATATAGGCCGAGTCTATCCTGTGTCTGACTGTCGAGTGTCAGAAGTAGCCCCCTCAGAATCTTGTATGTTTCAGTGAGACCACCTCTCATTCTTTGAAACTCCAGAGAGTATAGGCCCATTCCACCCAATGTAACGAGGTTAGGAGGACGCTTGGGTGTAACTTGACATTGGAATATTGGACGCACCAAAGGACGCATTTATTTAACAAACTACAACAACAGCTTGCATTTATATAGCACCTTTAACGTAGTAAAACGTCCCAAGGTGCAATGCGTCCAGGCTGCCAGTGGAATCGATGTACCACACCTCTCTCGTGGGAAGTCGGCAGATTAACAAGGTCAGGGAAAAACTTATTTCTCCTTCAAACGAACCTATTTGTAAAGATTGCTTTGCGTGTGACGTAATGTGACAACTGAAGGAGATGCGTTGGATGCACATCTCCAGGACAAATGGGCACTCCCTGCTTGTGTGGAACTTTTCTATCTGTTCTTGGGCAGTGGGCTGGTAAGCTCCCGTTTATGGCCGTCCTCCCCGATTGTCCAGAAACGGGAGCAGACCCACGGACGTCCCACTTTTTGAGCAGCTGTTACTGGTTTATCTTTCTGGGTGGCAGCTTCAGAGGCCCTGTGGAGAAACCATGGGCTTATGGGCTGGAGTCACAAGTAGGCTAGACTGGGTCGGGGGGTGGCACAGACCCGAGGTGCAACATGTGCACCATTGAGGATGCTCACAGGTTTGTAGAGCTGTTGAGTTGGGAGTGGCTTAGCCAGTCACGTGATGGTCTCCAGGCTCAATAAAACCCCAGCCCGTTGGGTTCAGGGGATCCACGATGGGGCAGGTGGTTGTGAGTCTGATGGATGAACTGGTAATGTGTCGTGTGATTGTTAAACCTTTACTAAGAAGCCAACAAGTTCTTAATAGCAATGTGTTGCTATGAATTCTTAAGCAAAGAACCCATGAAGCAAATACATTACAGGAGAGTATTAAAGAAAGAAAAGAGCTTCCATTTATATAGCGCCTTTCACAACCTCAGGAGGTCCCAAAGCGCTTCACTGCCAATGAAGTACTTTTTGAAGTGTAGTCACTTTTGTAATGTAGAAAATGCAGCAGTCAATTTGCGCACAGCAAGCTCCCACAAATAGCAATGTGATAATGACCAGATCATCTGTTTTTCGTGATGTTGATTGAGGGATAAATATTGGCCTCAGGACACCAGCGAGAGCTCCTCTGCTTTTCTTCGAAATAGTGCCATGAGATTTTTTTACATCCACTTGAAAGGGCAGACGGGGCATCGTCCGAACGACAGCACCTCCGACAGTGCGGCACTCTCTCAGTACTGCCCCTCCGACAGTGCGGCACTCCCTCAGCACTGCCCCTCTGACAGTGCAGCGCTCCCTCAGTACTGCCCCTTCAACAGTGCGGCGCTCCCTCAGTCCTGCCCCTCCGACAGTGGAGCGCTCCCTCAGTACTGCCCCTCCGACAGTGCAGCGCTCCCTCAGTACTGCCCCTCCAACGGTGCAGCATTCCCTCAGTACTGCCCCTCCGACAGTGGAGCGCTCCCTCAGTACTGCCCCTCCGACAGTGCAGCGCTCCATCAGCACTGTCCCTCCAACAGTGCAGCTCTCCCTCAGTACCTCCCCTCCGACAGTGCAGCTCTCCCTCAGTACTGCCCCTCCGACAGTGTGGCGCTCCCTCAGTACTGCCCCTCCAACGGTGCAGCATTCCCTCAGTACTGCCCCTCCGACAGTGCGGCGCTCCCTCAGTACTGCCCCTCTGACAGTACGGCGCTCCCTCAGTACTGCCCCTCCGACAGTGCGGCGCTCCCTCAGTACTGCCCCTCCGACAGTGCGGCGCTCCCTCAGTACTGCCCCTCTGACAGTGCGGCGCTCCCTCAGTACTGCCCCTCTGACAGTGCGGCGCTCCCTCAGCACTGCCCCTCTGACAGTGCGGCGCTCCCTCAGTACTGCCCCTCTGACAGTGCGGCGCTCCCTCAGTACTGCCCCTCCGACAGTGCGGCGCTCCCTCAGTACTGCCCCTCTGACAGTGCGGCGCTCCCTCAGCACTGCCCCTCTGACAGTGCGGCGCTCCCTCAGTACTGCCCCTCTGACAGTGCGGCGCTCCCTCAGCACTGCCCCTCTGACAGTGCGGAGCTCCCTCAGTACTGCCCCTCCGACAGTGCGGCGCTCCCTCAGTACTGCCCCTCCGACAGTGCGGCGCTCCCTCAGTACTGCCCCTCTGACAGTGTGGCGCTCCCTCAGCACTGCACTGGGAGGGTGAGCCTGTGTCAGAGGCGAGAGCGCTGTACCCTGAACTGTTTGGGTATTTACAAGCTGCCTGCTTTATTGGCCGTTCCTATTGTTGCTCTCGGCCCACATTGAATTCGATGTTGAGATTTGCCTCGGTGCGATTTGAACTGACAATTGTTGGTCAAGGACCATCAGTGCTGTGCTCCCATGGCCGTGTCGATAGTGCCCCTCTGTACACTGGGCTGTAATTCATCAGCGAGTTGCGGCTATAAATAGCAAACCTTTCATGTGCTGCATTGTTGGCTTTGAAGCAGTGACATTGGCTTTTACAGATTCCAGTCAAAGAACAATTTCTGATTCATAAAGCCCGAAGCAAGGAGGCTGATGGAACAGAAATAACTTTCGGAAATTGCTCCGTGCCGTACATTTGGAAAATGTGCACATCATTAATCACAGATCCAATCAGGTGACAGCTTATTTAGTCATAAAGCATCGTGTTTGCATATTTAGGCCCATTTAATCATGGCAAGATTTACAGAGGAAAGCGACAGCATCATGCATTTGTATAGCGCCTTTAATGTTGTAAAACATTAACAGACACAAATTTGACACCGAGATACAGAAGGAAAAATTAGGACAGGTGACCAAAAGTTTGCTCAAAGAGGTTGGTTTTAAGCAGCGTCTTAAAGGAGGAGAGGTTTAGAGGGGGAGTTCCAGAGCTTGGGACCCAGGCAACAGAAGGCACGGCCACCGATGGTTGAGCGATTATAATCAGGGATACTCAAGAGGGCAGAATTGGAGGAGCGCAGACATCTCAGGGGGGTTGTAGGGCTGGAGGAGAGTACAGAGATAGGGAGGGGCGAGGGCCATGGAGGGAGTTACAGAGATAGGGAGGGGGTGAAGGCCATGGAGGGAGTTACAGAGATCGGGAGGGGGTGAAGGCCATGGAGGGAGTTACAGAGATAGGGAGGGGGCAAGGGTCATGGAGGGAGTTAAAAGGATAGGGAGGGGGAGAGGGCCATGGAGGGAGTTACAGAGATAGGGGGGGATGAGGCCATGGAGGGAGTTACAGAGATAGGAGGGAGCGAGGGCCACGGAGGGATTTGAACACGAGGATGATAATTTTACAAGCAGCACAGGAAGAAGTAAATGAGTCAGAGTAGAAGGGTGGAAGATATAAAGCTGTTAAAGTAGCAGGCGGGGGCGAGCGGTGCCAACTAATGGAGTACGCGCCAATGGCCCACAGCTGGCTGTGTGAGTGTGAGGCAGGGAGACACGAGGAACGAGGCTGGGGAGTGAGGTGCTGAAATCCTGACAAGGTTATTTTTTTTCATTCAACACATCACCCATTTGCAAGAAAGTAATCAGCAGCCGAATGCCTGTAATGTGCGGTGTTGGTACACTTGACCAGGCTGTCAGATCTTCGCGCCGTGTGAGGAGAGACTATAAATAAAGCCGATTTATGCATCTCACAACTGGCTGTGTAACTAAAGTACCACATGTGTGGATCTGCACCAAATACAATTGGGAACGATCCTGGACTACAGCTGCATTGTATGCACCTGTGAGCATGCTCACGGGTTTGTAGGGCTGAGGGCCGCCTGCAATTTCTGCGGTCTGGAAGAGTCTGTGTTCCATGTTTTTATGGAATGCACGAGGTTGCAGCCCCTGTTCCACTATTTAAAGGGGCTGCTCCTGAAATTCTGGCTGCACTTCAGTCCCACACTCCTGGTCTTTGGGCACCCTGTGCGGAGGGGAGCGCGTAGGTCCGAGGGCCTCCTCGTAGGACTGCTCCTGGGCACGGCCAAGGGTGCCATCAGCCGGTCCAGGCAGCGGGCGGTCGAGGGGGTCGTTCAGCCTGACTGCCTGCCTCTCTTCCGTGGTTACATCCGGGCCAGGGTGTCCCTAGAGATGGAGCACGCGGTGTCCACCGATACGCTCGCGGCCTTCCGCGTGAGGTGGGCACCGGAGGGACTGGAGTGCGTCGTCACCCCCGGCAACCAAATTTTAATTTGATTTTATATGTTTTAAAGTTTAATTTGTTTTAAATGCCGGTTTTAGTGTCCCCCTCCTCTTTTATAGGGGACACTTGTAAATTATGGTTTTAGAGCCCAAAAAAAACTACAAAAATACAAAAAAACCCAACAAAAAAAATCAACAAAAAGGGCCTTGGGATCAGGAGGCACTTGATCTAATGTTTGTTTTGTTTACTCTAAAAGAGTTGTAGGGCTGAGGACCGTCTTTCGGATGAGATGTTAAACCGAGGCCCCGTCTGCTCTCTCAGGGCACTATTTCGAAGAAGAGCAGGGGAGTTATCCTCAGTGTCCTGGCCAATATTTATCCTTCAATCAACATCACTAAAACAGAATATCTAGTCATTATCACATTGCTGTTTAACCGTTTATGGTTCACAAAGTTTTATTTGTTAATTTGTCGGTTGTACTGACGCTTTAATAAGGGGGCACTCAGCTTTATCGTTTAATTAACATATTTGTAGAGCTGTTGAGTTGGGAGCAGCTTAGCCAGTCATGTGATGGTCACAAGACTCAAAAAAGCCCAGCCAGTTCAGTCAAGTGGTTGTGAGCCTGGTAGATGAACTGATAATGTGTAGTGTGAATGTTAAACCTTTGTTAATAAACCAACTAGTTCTTAATAGTTCCCTCAGTACCGCCCCTCCGACAGTGCAGCACTCCCTCAGTACCGCCCCTCCGACAGTGCGGCGCTCCCTCAGTACTGCCCCTCCGACAGTGCGGCGCTCCCTCAGTACAGCCCCTCCGACAGTGCAGCACTCCCTCAGTACTGCCTCTCCGACAGTGCAGCACTCCCTCAGTACTGCCCCTCTGACAGTGCAGCACTCCCTCAGCACTGCCCCTCCGACAGTGCAGCACTCCCTCAGTACTGCCCCTCTGACAGTGCAGCACTTCCTTAGTACTGCCCCTCCCTCAGCACTGCACTGGATTGGTCAGCCTGGATTATGTGCTCAGGTCCCTGGAGTGGGACTTGAACCCCGAACCTTCTGACCAAGAGGCAGGAGAGCTGCCCACTGAGCCCCGGCTGACTGAAATTACAGTATTGAGGGTCAGAGCATCCTCAACACAAAGGAGCAATGCCCCGGGACAAAACATCTCCATTGCATCCCCTTGGGTAGAAGGCTGCACCAAACCTTGCCAATCAAGAGGGATTGGGAACAGCACAGAGAGTGATTTGATGATGTCTCTAAGCAGAAGTACCTGCAGTCAGAAAGCACTCCATGTAACCCTCGAGCGGGGATCTTGGCTATCAGTGACAACCCGGTGCAACGAGTGGTTGGCTTCAGCGAAGTGGAGTTGGGGTGGGTTATCGGAGGCGGAGCAGAGGGAGGGGTTGAGGGAGGATAGGCCGGAATGAAGGGGGCAACTCCCACCCAACTTCTTTTATTGCCCAATCTTACAGCCAACAGTGAGCACAATGATGTTTTTTAGCTGAAATGCCGTCACTTCTCACAGCGACACGATGGGCTGAAATGCACAGGAGTCGTCCTCTGCAAGTGAACGTGCTCTTGCCCCGCAGCTCCAGTGTAACTCCGGGTTGCACAGCAGTACGATATTTCTTTGCCTTGGTTTGAGATCACAATCTGACTCCCAGCTGCATTTCCAAGTCCGATTAGCGTTCCGGCTGTTAATTCAACCCCAGAAGTGGAAGGAAGCTTATAAATTGGCCGTCTTTTACCTTACCCACTTCAAAATGGCAGATGTCAGGCGGTTACTAGAATTTTATTCATTCACGGGATGTGGGCGTCGCTGGCAAGGCCGGCATTTATTGCCCGTCCCTAATTGCCCCTTGAGAAGGTGGTGGTGAGCCGCCTTCTTGAACCGCTGCAGTCCGTGTGGTGAAGGTGCTCCCACAGTGCTGTTAGGGAGGGAGTTCCAGGATTGTGACCCAGCGACGATGAAGGAACGGCCGATATATTTCCAAGTCGGGATGGTGTGTGACTGGGAGGGGAACGTGGAGGTGGTGGTGTTCCCGTGCAAGGTGATGAAGACTTCCGTGTTTGCTGATGTGTGTTGATTCTGGTTTGTCCTTGTTAAAGTATCGATTCAAGTGGTGAGTGCTTTAGGACACTGCTTGTGAGTACACCCCCTGCTCTTTTATCAAAATAATGCCATGGGATCATTTCGCCCACCTGAGAGGCCGAATGGGTCATTGGTTTAATATCTCATCCAAAAGACAGCACCTCCGACACTGCAGCACTCCCTCAGCATTGGTAGCATGAGCCTAGATTTTTTGTGCTCAAGTCTCTGGAGTTGGACTCAGTGTTGTATTTGTTTCATGGGTCCTTTGCTTAAGAATTCATAGCAACACATTGCTACTAAGAACTAGTTGGTTTCTTAGCAAGAGTTTAATAATCACACTACATTTTGTGTATGTATAATATACCTTATGTACCTTCACACTGTATACATTATGCTTGCACCACTAGAGGGTGCAACTGGTGGAGACCTAGGGGCCACCTGCACACTGCAGGCAACCAGGTATAAAAGGGAGTTCGCCTCTTGGTCTCCTCACTCAGGAGCTGCAATAAATGGACAAAGGTCACCACAGTTCATGTACAAAATCTCGCCTCGTGGAGCCATTATTAGAGTGCTTACAGACACAATACTATACATTACCAGTTCATCCACCAGGCTCATCTACCAGACTCAATCGATACATTTTTGGAGTCTAGGGGAATCAAGGGATATGGAGATCAGGTAAGAAAGTGGAGTTGAGGTCGATGATCAGCCATGATCTTATTGAATGGCGGAGCAGGCTCGAGGGGCCATAGAGCCTACTCTTGCTTCCATTTCTTATGTTCTTATGCTCACAACGACCTGCCTCATCGTGGATCCCCCGAACCCAACTGGCTGGGGTTTTATTGAGTCTTGTGAACATCACGTGACTGGCTAAGCCACTCCCAACTCAACAGCTCTACAACTATTTTAGTTGAACCTGTAAATCAAATGCCTCCTGAGATAGGGACACCAAAACCGAGAAATTAACAAATTAAACTTTGGACATTAAACAGATCAAATTAAAATTTGGTTGCCGGGGGTGATGATGCACTCCAGTCCCTCCGGCACCCACCTCCCGTGGAAGGCTGCGAGCATACCGGTGGACACCGTGTGCTCCATCTCCAGGGACACCCCTGGCCCGGATGTAACCGTGGAAGAGAGGCAGGCAGTCAGGCTGAACGACCCCCTCGACCGCCCGCTGCCTGGACCGGCTGATGGCCCCCTTGGCCAGGCCCAGGAGCAGTCCTACGAGGAGGCCCTCCGACCTGCCCGCTCCCCTCCGCACAGTCAATAGCCCTACAAACCTGTGAGCATCCTGGTAGCTGCAATCCAGGTTATTTCCTAATTGCAGTTCGTGCAGTCCCACAGGTACATACATGACAGACTTGTAGCCACAACTTCCTGACTCAGAGGCAAGGGTGCCAACCCACTGAGCCACAACTGACACAGAAACTGCTGTGGAAATACATTCCTCTGGGAGCACAGAGAAGCGGTGTCTGCATTGGTTAATCTCCCCCGGAGATTATTGGGAGTCAGACAGAGATTGATGGGGACGTTTCTGACCACAGCGCAAACACGGAACGAAAGAAAAGGCCGAACGAACATGCTGACCTACTTGAGAAACTGACTTCATTTACATATCAAAAGCAAGTTGTGTGACCCCAGCGCTGGTTGAGAAAGTCTGTCGCTGTGTGTTCAAGGTCAATCATTCCTTCAGGGATTTCAACAACTCTTGGAATGTAAATGCGAGACTGGAGCCTCACAAAGGGAAGACGTTGAACAAACCTAAAATATGCCATGCAGTAGTTTGATGGAAAACCTGATGCCTGGAGGGCAGGGTGGGGGAGAATTAAATGAGAGAGATTCATTTGCTGGGTTCTACATTTTGCGATGCAATCATATACCTCATGGGATGGCACCGAAACCCTGCTCACCCATCAACCCCTGTGCTCGCTGCCCCGTGTCCTAACTCGCACCTAGTCCCGCTCACCCATCACCCCATGTGCTCGCTGACCCATGTCCTAACTCGCACCAAGTCCCGCTCACCCACCACCCCCTGTGCTCGTTGACCCGTGTCCTAACTCACACCGAGTCTCACTCACCCATCACCCCCTGTGCTCGCTGACCCGTGTCCTAACTCGCACCGAGTCTCGCTCACCCATCAACCCCTGTGCTCGCTGACCCGTGTCCTAACTCGTACCAAGTCCCGCTCACACATCACCCCCTGTACTCGCCGACCTACATTGGCTTCCAGTCCGGCAATGCCTCAATTTTAAAAATCTCATCCTCATGTTCAAATCCCTCCATGGCCCTTGCCCCTCCCTATCTCTGTAATCACCTCCAGCCCCACAACTCCCCCGAGATCTCTGCACTCCTCCAATTCTGCCCTCTTGCTGATCCTGATTATAATCGCTCAACCATCGGTGGCCGTGTCCAAGTCAGGATGGTGTGTGAGGAAGGGGAACATAGAAACATAGAAACATAGAAAATAGGTGCAGGTGTAGGCCATTCAGCCCTTCGAGCCTGCACCACCATTCAATAAGATCATGGCTGATCATGCAACTTCGGTACCCCATTCCTGCTTTCTCTCCATACCCCTTGATCCCAATAGCCGTAAGGGCCGCATCTAACTCTCTTTTGAATATATCTAACGAACTGGCCTCAACAACTTTTTGTGGGAGAGAATTCCTCCTGTTCCCAACTCTCTGAGTGAAGAAGTTTCTCCTCATCTTAGTCCTAAATGGCTTACCCCTTACCCTTAGACTGTGACCTCTGGGTCTGGACTTCCCCAACATCGGGAACATTCTTCCTGCATCTAACCTGTCCAGTCCCATCAGAATTTTATATGTTTCTATGAAATCCCCTCTCATTCTTCTAAATTCCAGCGAATATAAGCCTAGTCAATCCAGTCTTTCTTCATATGTCAGTCCTCTCATCCCGGGAATCAGTCTGGTGAACCTTCGCTGCACTCCGTCAATAGCAAGAATGTCCTTCCTCAGGTTAGGAGACCAAAACTGTACACAATATTCAAGGTGTGGCCTCCCCAAGGCCCTGCACAACTGCAGTAAGATCTCCCTGCTCCTATACTCAAGGCCAACATGCCATTTGCCTTCTCCACCGCCTGCTGTACCTGTATGCCAACTTTCAATGATTGATGTACCATTATACCCAGGTCTCGTTGCACCTCCCCTTTTCATAATCTGTCACCATTCAGATAATCTGCCTTCCTGTTTTTACCACCAAAGTGGATAACCTCACATTTATCTACATTATACTGCATCTGCCATGTATTTGCCCACTCACCTAACCTGTCCAAGTCACCCTGCAGCCTCTTAGCATCCTCCTCACAGCTCACATTGCCACCCAGCTTAGTGTCATCTGCAAACTTGGAGATATTAGATTCAATTCCTTCATCTAAATCATTGATGTATATTGTAAATAGCTGGGGTCCCAGCATTGAACCTTGCGGTACCCCACTAGTCACTGCCTGCCATTCTGAAAAGAACCCGTTCAATCCTACTCTTTGCTTTCTGTCTGCCAACCAGTTCTCTATCCATGTCAGTACATTACCCCCAATACCACGTGCTTTAATTTTGCACACTATCTTGTGTGGGACCTTGTCAAAAGCCTTTTGAAAGTCTAAATATACCACATCCACTGGCTCCCCCTTATCCACTCTACTAGTTACAGCCTCAAAAAATTCTAGAAGATTTGTCGAGCATGATTAAACTTTCATAAATCCATGTTGACTTGGACCGATCCTGTCACTGCTTTCCAAAAGCACTGCTATTACATCTTTAATAATTGATTCCAACATTTTCCCCACTACCGATGTCAGGCTAACTGATCTATAATTCCCTGTTTTCTCTCTCTCTCCTTTTTTAAAAAATGGTGTTACATTAGCTTCCCTCCAGTCCATAGGAACTGATCCAGAGTCTATAGACTGTTGGAAAATGATCACCAATCCATCCACTATTTCTAGGACCACTTCCTTAAGTACTCTGGGATGTAGACTATCAGGCCCTGGGGATTTTTCAGCCTTCAATCCCATCAATTTCCCTAACACAATTTTCTGACGAATAAGGATTTCCTTTAGTTCCTCCTTCTCGCGAGACCCTCGGTCCCCTAGTATTTCTGGAAGGTTATTTGTGTCTTCCTTCGTGAAGACAGAACCAAAGTATTTGTTCAATTGGTCTGCCATTTTTTTCTTTCCCCATTATAAATTCACCTGATTCTGACTGTAAGGGACCTACATTTGTCTTCACTAATCTTTTTCTCTTCACGTATCTGTAGAAGCTTTTGCAGTCAGTTTTTATGTTCCCTGCAAGCTTACTCTCATATTCTATTGTTCCTCTCCTAATTAAACCCTTTGTCCTCCTCTGCTAAATTCTAAATTTCTCCCAGTCCTCAGGTTTGCTGCTTTTTTTGGCCAATTTATATGCCTCTTCCTTGGTTTTAACACTATCACTAATTTCCCTTGATAGCCACGGTTGAGCCACCTTCCCCATTTTATTTTTACTCCAGACAGGGATGTACAATTGTTGAAGTTCATCCATGTGATCTTTAAATGTCTGCCATTGCCTATCCACAGTCAACCCTTTAAGTATCATTCTCCAGTCTATCCTTGACAATTCACGTCTCATACCATCGAAGTTACCTTTCTTTAAGTTCAGGACTCTAGTCTCTGAATTAACTGTGTCACTCTCCATTTTAATGAAGAATTCTACCATATTATGGTCACTGGTCCCCAAGGGGCCTCGCACAACAAGTTTGCTAATTAATACTCTCTCATTACACAACACCCAGTCTAGGATGGCCAGCTCTCTAGTTGGTTCCTTGACATATTGTTCTAGAAAACCATCCCTTATACACTCCAGGAAATCCTCCTCCACCGCATTTCTACCAGTTTGGTTAGCCCAATCTATGTGTAGATTAAAGTCACCCATGATAACTGCTGTACCTTTATTGCACGCATCCCTAATTTCCTGTTTGATGCCATCCCCAACCTCACTACTACTGTTTGGTGGTCTGTACACAACTCCCACTAGCGTTTTCTGCCCTTTGATGTTCCGCAGCTCCACCCATACAGATTCCACATCATGCAAGCTAATGTCCTTCCTTACTATTGCGTTAATCTCCTCTTTAACCAGCAATGCCACCCCACCTCTTTTATCCTTTCTGTCTATCCTTCCTGAATATTGAATACCCTTGGATGTTGAGTTCCCAGCCTTGGTCACCCTGGAGCCATGTCTCCGTAATCCCAATTACATCATATCCATTAACAGCTATCTGCGATGTCAATTCATCCAGCTCATTACGAATGTTCCTCGCATTGAGACACAGAGCCTTGAGGCTTGTTTTTTTAACATTCTTTGTCCTTTTAGAATTATGTTGTACTGTGGCCCTTTTTGATTTTTGCCGTTGATTTTTCTGCCCTCCACTTTTTCTCATCTCCTTTCTACCTTTTGCTTCTGGGCCCATTTTACTTCCCTCTGTCTCCCTGCATAGATTCCCATCCCCCTGCCCTATTAGTTTAAATCCTCCCCAACAGCACTGGCAAACACTTCCCCTAGGACATTGGTTCCGATCCTGCCTAGGTGCAGACCGTCCGGTTTGTACTGTTCCCACCTCCCCCAGAACCAGTTCCAATGTCTCAGGAATTTGAATTCCTCCCGTCTGCACCATTC
>NC_091998.1:56253675-56361175 GCF_044704955.1 Pristiophorus japonicus | reverse complement strand
CTCTGCCCCAGAGGGCTCTGGAGGCTCAGTCGTTGAGTATATTCAAGGCTGAGATTCATAGATTTTTAGATATTAAGGGAATCAAGGGATATGGGGATTGGGTGGGAAAGTGGAGTTGAGGTCAAAGATCAGCCAGGATCTCATTGAATGGTGGAGCAGGCTCGAGGGGCCGAATGGCCGACTCCTGCTCCTAATTCTTATGTTCTTACAAAGCAAACTAGAGAGTGATGTATTTTCCTCTTACAGACCGATATTCCTGCTCTGAACAAGGACAAGATTAAAGACATGGATAAAGTAACGAGCTACACCAACCTGAGGAACACAAATTCTTTGAGTGCATGCGTCCATGCCAGTGTGGCATGGGTGGCCCTTTCCTGTTTTATCCTGACGTTCCTGACATCGTAGGAGCCCCGCGGAGCCCGAGAGGTTTTCACATCCATCCTACTCAATTGAAAAAAAAGACCCCCCCACCCCTTGCGGAGACAAAAGCGAATTCACTGAATTTTAAGGAAGGAGAGGGAGAGAGGGGAAAGTTGTGAGTGCGTCGGTATAAATATGTTAGCACAAGTGTGTTGGTTTCCAAAGGCTTTTCATGGACACAGTTGCTGAGAATGGGTCAGGACTTTGCTCCATTCGACAAGGGGAACACCACGATCGCCTCTCCGAGCCTGGCTGTCGGACGCTGCCTCAATACCGGGCTGTTTACTGGATTCGGGTAATTAGCTGGCCCGGGCTGGGTTACAGCAAAGCCTTGCGATTTGGATCAGTATTCACTCCGCACCAATGCTCACGGCTGAAGGACAGGATTCCAATTCGGTGGCACTGCTGTGGTGATTAATGGGTTGTGTAAAATCACAATTCTGTTTTATTGTGTGTGTACGTTTAATCCCCCGCCCCCTGCCCCTTACCCCTTGTTCTCAGATTTGAGGAGAGATGCTGGTGTGTTTAAATCCCCCCCCCCCCCCCCCCCGCCCAATGTTTTCTACACAATATCATTTATACCCCAGGGAACGTCTGAGTTCTGTTTGCGTGTGAAAATGTTCCTTCCTTCATTTCCGAACTTTCTAGAAATGTTTCAGGCAGTGCTTGATGTACCTCCCAGCTTGCACTGCTTTTGCGTGCTGCTTATTGAATTATACCGTCATTGTATAGTGTATTATTTCAGTAACATAAACAGGAATATATCTATACTTGGATACCATCGCTTGTTGATCTCTTTGTTATTTTTAATGTTTAATTGTTCACTGAAGCGGAATTTCAATCAAAGAGAAAGACTTGGATTTATATAGCGCCTTTCACGACCACCGGATGTCCCAAGGCGCTTTACAGCCAATGAAGTACATTATCAAGTGTAGTCACTGTTGTAATGTGGGAAACGAGGCAGCCAATTTGCACACAGCAAGCTCCCACATACAGCAATGTGATAATGACCAGGTAATCTGTTTTTATGTGATCCTAATTGAGGGATAAATATTAGCCAGGACATCGAGGATAGCTCCCCACTGCTCTTTGAAATAATGCCGTGGAATCTTTTACATCCATCTGAGAGGGCAGGTGGGGCCTCGGTTTAACATTTCAACTGAAGGACTGCACCTCCGACAGTGCAGTACTCCCTTAGTACTGCCCCTCTGACAGTGCAGCACCCCCTCAGTATTACCCCTCTGACTGTGCGGCGCTCCCTCAGTACTGCCCCTCCAACAGTGCAGCACTCCCTCAGTACTTCCCCTCCGACAGTGCAGCACTCCCTCAGTATTACCCCTCCGACTGTGCGGCACTCTCTCAGTACTGCTACTCCGACTGTGCAGTGCTCCCTCAATACTGCCCCTCCGACAGTGCAGTGCTCCCTCAATACTGCCTCTCCGACAGTGCAGCGCTGCCTCAGTACTGCCCCTCCGACAGTGCGGCGCTCCCTCAGTACTACCCCTCTGACAGTGCGCCGTTCCCTCAGTACCACCCCTCCGACAGTGCACCGTTCCATCAGTACCGCCCTTCCGACAGTGCAGCACTCCCTCAGTACTGCCCCTCCGACAGTGTGGCGCTCCCTCAGTACTGCCCCTCCGACAGTGCGGCACTCCCTCAGTACTGCCCCTCCGACAGTGCGGCACTCCCTCAGTACTGCCCCTCCGACAGTGCACCTCCAGGGGAGTCCCGCTACGAACTCTGAGGCGCTTTAGTGGCACAAAACTGGGCCACCAGGGAGGGTGTCAGCCCGGTCAGCGGGACGGCATTATTGGGCCAACCCAAAGGTCGTCCGATACAAATAAAATGGCGGTGGCAGCACGGCTATCTCCTCGTTAAGGGCGGCCGGGACGTCCCAGCCACCACAGGAAGCTGTCGGTGACATTGCCCCGTGCCGAACTCGCGTCTCGCGGGGCGCAAAGGGGTGGGCGCACACGGCGATGATGTCATTGCCGTCCATATTGCCCCTTTCGCGCCTCCCGGAGGCGTTAACTGGCCTTCCGGAAAGGGACAATTTTGGCAATTTGGGGGTGCAGATTTAACATCTATTTGTGCGAGTTGCACTTTCCTGGCACATTATCGGTTTGTGAACTTCACCGCAATGGGTGATACGGTTTTCTGTGTTGTACGGGTGTATGATGGAAGGAAATGCGTGTTACCACATCACATGTCGATCTTGAGGCTGTTACAAACATATGCGGGATGATTCGTGTTTGGCAATGCCAGGGTCTCACTTTTATCATGCTGGTAATTCCGCAGCACAGCGCACTGGCTCTGACTTGTGGCCCACATGGACCTCTTTGTGGAAGGGCTAAAGAGTGACATTCACCTGACCACAGAGTACCGAGAACTAGGTGGGAGCGTGCTCGAGGGTCAGACTGCAAAATCCCAAGGTCCTGCTCCTGCCCTGAACCTGTATTCCCCACGCAGATGCACCTCATCGTTCCATCATCACATTCAAACGTTGCTTGACAATTTCACATCTCATACAGAGACCGCCACACTGTCGGAGGGGCAGTACTGAGGGAGCGCCACACTGTCGGGGAGGTAGTACTGAGGGAGCGCCGCACTGTCGGAGGGGCAGTACTGAGGGAGTGCCGCACTGTCGGAGGGGCAGTACTGAGGGAGCGCTGCACTGTCGGAGGGGCAGTACTGAGGGAGCGCCGCACTGTCGGAGGGGCAGTACTGAGGGAGCGCTACATTGTCGGAGGGGCAGTACTGAGGGAGCGCTGCACTGTCGGAGGGGCAGTACTGAAGGAGCGCTGCACTGTCGGAAGGGCAGTACTGAGGGAGCGCCGCACTGTCGGAGGGGCAGTACTGAGGGAGTGCCGCACTGTCGGAGGGGCAGTACTGAGGGAGCGCTGCACTGTCGGAGGGGCAGTACAGAGGGAGCGCCGCACTGTCGGAGGGGCAGTACTGAGGGAGTGCCGCACTGTCGGAGGGGCAGTACTGAGGGAGCGCTGCACTGTCGGAGGGGCAGTACTGAGGGAGCGCCGCACTGTCGGAGGGGCAGTACTGAGGGAGCGCTACATTGTCGGAGGGGCAGTACTGAGGGAGCGCTGCACTGTCGGAGGGGCAGTACTGAGGGAGTGCCGCACTGTCGGAGGGGCAGTACTGAGGGAGCGCTGCACTGTCGGAGGGGCAGTACGGAGGGAGCGCCGCACTGTCGGAGGGGCAGTACTGAGGGAGCGCCGCACTGTGGGAGGGGAAGTACTGAGGGAGCGCCGCACTGTCGGAGGGGCTGTACTGAGGGAGCGCCGCACTGTCGGTGGGGCTGTACTGAGGGAGCGCCGCACTGTCGGAGGGGCAGTACTGAGGGAGTGTCCCACTGTCGGAGGGGTAGTACTGAGGGAGTGCTGCACTGTCGGAGGGGCAGTACTCAGGGAGCGCCGCACTGTCGGAGGGGCAGTACTGAGGGAGCCCCGCATTGTTGGAGGGGCAGTAATGAGGGAGCGCCGCACCTTCGGAGGGGCACTACTGAGGAAGTGTTGCACTGTCAGAGGGGCAGTACTGAGGGAGTACCGCACTGTCCTGGGTTCCTTAACTCCTGGGATGTGGGCATCGTTGGCAAGGCCGGTATTTATTGCCCTTCCCTAATCGCCCCTTGAGAAGGTGGTGGTGAGGCGCCTTCTTGAACCGCTGCAGTCCGTGTGGTGAAGGTGCTCCCACAGTGCTGTTAGGGAGGGAGTTCCAGGATTGTGACCCAGCGACGATGAAGGAACGGCCGATATATTTCCAAGTCGGGATGGTGTGTGACTGGGAGGGGAACGTGGAGGTGGTGGTGTTCCCATGCACCTGCTGCCCTTGTCCTTCTAGGCGGTAGAGGTGGCTGGTTTGGGAGGTGCTGCCAAAGAAGCCTTGGCGAGTTGCTGCAGTGCATCTTGTAGATGTCATGAGATGGGGATGGAAAGGGGGTGGGACAAATGTAGTAAGACTGGCAGCGAGCTGGTAAGCAGTCGCTGTTCGACACACCGCCAGTTCATCGTGATGACTTTGCTCCTACAGGTAAGACAGTGCTTAACCTGCAAAATTTAACCTCGTAACAACCTGCCACCAGTCATAACTCACTGACATCGAGAATATCTGCTCCGTGATGTCCTGCCCCTGCGGTCTGAAACAGTTCAATCAACTCAGCACAAAAAGAAAGATACTGCATTTATATAGCTCCTCGCCCCATCCTCAATACGTCCCCAAATGTTTTACAGTCAAAGAATTAGTTTTCAAGTGCATGCACTCTTCCAAGCATGGTAGCCAATATGTACACAGCAAGTTCCCACAAATAGCTTTGATATAAATGGCCAGTAAATCTGTTTCAGTGATGTTGGTCACAGAGTGTACAACACGGCACGTGAGCCTGGGAGGAAAGTTGACCAGGACACTGGGAGAACTCCACTGCTCTGCTTATAATAATACCAGATCAGGCAGTAGGTTTAACGCCTCATCCAAAAAAACAGCGCCTCCGACAGTGCAGCACTCCCTCAGTACTGCCCCTCTGACAGTGCGGCGCTCCCTCAGTACTGTCCCTCCGACAGTGCGGCGCTCCCTCAGTACTGCCCCTCTGACAGTGCGGCGCTCCCTCAGTACTGTCCCTCCGACAGTGCGGGTCTCCCTCAGTACTGCTCCTCCGACAGTGCGGCGCTCCCTCAGTACTGTCCCTCCGACAGTGCGGCGCTCCCTCAGTACTGCATCTCCGACAGTGCGGGTCTCCCTCAGTACTGCTCCTCCGACAGTGCGGCGCTCCCTCAGTACTGTCCCTCCGACAGTGCAGCGCTCCCTCAGTACTGCCCCTCCGACAGTGTGGCGCTCCCTCAGCACTGCCCCTCCGACAGTGCGGCGCTCCCTCAGTACTGCCCCTCCGACAGTGCGACACTCCCTCAGCACTGCCCCTCCGATAGTGCGGCGCTCCCTCAAATCCTGGAGTGGAGCTTGAAGCTACAACCTTTTGACTCAGGGGTGGGAGATTTAATAAGCTTTGGCACTTGGCTTTGAAATGGCAGCATGAAGTTGTACACATACCGCTGACAATCAGTCTGGGAACTGAGACACCTTGCACAGATCACCGACTCTGTGCTGTCTGCTTTACTCACTAATTGTATTACCATCCTGTAGTTCATCTCATTTATGAGAATATCGACACAGCAAAAGGTTCAGACCAATCCACGGCAACACTTTTAACAAGCACTTGTCTGCTCTGGGCTTTAATATCTTTGTATGAGAACATTGTAATATTTATATTTACTGTGGGATGACAATAAAGTGGTGTGGAGGTGCTAGATGTTACACTATTGTCACTGATTGTATTCCATTTAACAGGGTATTTCCTGGCCATCAATCCTCTCCCAGGTAAGATGACAACACAAACCATGAAAAGGTGCTTCTGAACCCGTTTCTTTTTGGAATAATATTTTCGCGATAGTGTCGCGATCTGAGGGTGAAATCTGTGAGGTCCCGCGACTCTTCGATCGGCACCCAGCAACTTCGGAGTTGGGTGTTTATTAACTCCCTGACCGCCAAATCTATTTAAAGAAAGACTTGCATTTACATAGCGCCTTTCACGACCACCGGACGTCTCAAAGCACTTTGCATCTGATGAAGTGCTTTTTGGAGTGTGGTCACTGTTGTAATGTAGGAAACGTGGCAGCCAATTTGCGCACAGCAAGCTCCCACAAACAGCAATGTGATAATGACCAGATAATCTGTTTTTGTTATGTTGATTGAGGGATAAATATTGGCCCCAGGACACCGGGGAAAACTCCCCTGCTCTACTTTGAAATAGTGCCGTGGGATCTTTTATGTCCACCTGAGAGAGCAGACGGGGCCTCGGTTTAACGTCTCATCCAAAAGATGGATTACTAAATAAAGCAATCACGCTGCCTGCTGTACACGCGGATCATTCTCTGCGCTACTTCAGCTAGCGCTACATGCGCGTGTCGTCCTTTAGATTCTAAAATGTTTCAAACTGAAATAGGAAAGGAGCAATTTATGGTCACACAGGCGTCTAAAGTCGAGGTGTAAACTGGTGATGAAAGGGTTAATTGAGAAACCGCCCTAAGTGGAGGAAGTGCAGCCGGGAGGGCGCTGAGCACCTCGAGTCTCGTCGCCGAGAGCATGCAGAGACCAAGCGCAGGCAGCGGAAGGAGCGTGCGGCAAACCAGTCCCACCCTCCCCTTCCCTCAACCACTGTCTGTCCCACCTGTGACAGAGTCTGTGGCTCTCGTATTGGACTGTTCAGCCACCTAAGGACTCATTTTAAGAGTGGAAGCAAGTCTTCCTCGATTCCGAGGGATTGCCTATGATGATGATGATGTGGGAGCTTATTTCCTGATAGAATATTTTTCTAGAAAAGAGAAGATTGGCGGATGACCTGATAGAGGTCTTTCAGATTATGAAAGGGTTCGATAGGGTAGACATAGAGAAGATGTTTCCACGTGTGGAAACCAGAACTAGGGGCCATCAATATAAGATCGTCACCGATAAATCCAATGGGGAATTCAGGAGAAACTTCTTTACCCAGAGAGGGGTGAGAATGTGGAACTCGCTGCCACAGGGAGGGGTTGAGGCGAATAGTATCGATGCATTTAAGGGGAGGCTGGATAAACACATGAGGGAGAAAGAAATAGAAGGATATGGTGATAGGGTGAGATGGAGAAGGGTGGGAGGAGGCTGGTGTGCAGCATAAACACCGGCACGGAGCGGTTGGGCTTAATGGCCATTTCTGAGCTTTGTAATACTTTGTATCTATCTCTTGGTATATACCAAAGACCTTTGAGTCTGTCAACCGCGAGGGGTTATGGAGCGTCCTTCTCAAATTTGGCTGTCCTCAAAAATTTGTCACCATCCTCCGCCTGCTCTATGAGATGCAGGCCGTGATCCTGACCAACGGATCCCCCACAGACCCAATACAGGTGCAGACCGGGGTCAAGCAGGGCTGCGTCATCGCTCCAACGCTCTTCTCAATCTTCCTTGCTGCAATGCTTCACCTCACTTCCAACAAGCTCCCCGCTGGAGTGGAGTCAATCTACAGGACAAGCAGGGGACGTGTGCAATCTCCGACGTCTCCAGTCCAGATCCAAGGTTGCTCCAACCTCGGTCATCGAATGACAAGATGCAGGCGACGCTTGCGTTCGTGCACACTCGGAGTCCGAACTCCAAACCATCGCTGCCACCTTCACTGAAGTGTACGAGAGACTGGGCCTCACATTAAACATCAAGTGAGACAAAGGTTCACTATCATCCTGTCCCCGCCACACAGCACAGCTCCCCGATTATCAAGATCCATGACGAGACCTTGGACAACGTGGATCACTTCCCATACCTCGGGAGCCTACTTTCAACCAGGACAGACATCGATGACGAGGTCCAACACCGCCTTCAGTGCACCAGCGCAGCCTTCGGTCGCCTGAGGAAAAGAGTGTTTGAAGCCCAAGATCTCAAACCCGGCACCAAGCTCATGGTCTACAGAGCAGCAGTGATACCCGCCCTCCTATATGCTTCAGAGATGTGGACTGTGTACAGGGGTAGTACCACCAATGCTGTAGGATAGGCACACCAACATCAGTGTTCTCTCTCAGGCCAATATCCCCAGCATCGAAGCACTGACCACACTCAACCAGCTCCAGTGGATGGACCGCATGCCCGATACGAGACTCCCGAAACAAGCGCTCTGCTCCGAACTCCGACACGGTAAGCGAGTCCCAGGAGGGCAGAGAAAACGTTTCAAGGACACCCTCAAAGAATCCCTGAAAAAATGTAACATCCCCGCTGACTCTTGGGAATCCCTGGCTCAAAGTGGAGGAGAAGCATCCGGGAAGGCGCTGAGCAGCTCCAGTCTCTTCGCCGGCAGCACACGGAAGCCAAGTACAGGCAGCGGAAGGAGCGCAGGGCATCCCAAGCTCCCCACCCACCCGTCCCTCCAACCACCGTCTGCCCCACCTGTGGCAGAGACTGTAGGTCCCACATTGGGCTCATCAGTCACCTGAGAACTCGTGTTAGTGTAAGAGCAAGTCATCCTCGACTCCGAGGGACCGTCTGTGAAGAAGAAGATGTACTTCTTGGGTCGATGCATGTTGAAGATTGAGATACCAGGCTGGGCCCCAGATACAGCCAGAGTTGGCAATTCAGTTTTTCTGGTTTAGAAAGCGAACTAATTGTAAATAATAAGCGATTCTAAATCAAGAGACGATTTATCCCAATTATTTTGGGGAATTATGACCAAAAGAAAGCAGAAACTGAGAGAGAAAATGTTTGCATAAAAGAACAGAAATGCCACAAATAAAACACAGTAATTGGCTCCTGTTTTCACCGTGAGGTTTCGTCGACAGGTCAGCGCTCCCTCAGCACCGCCTTGACATTTGTGAGAGGATTTAAGTAATATTCATAGCCTCTAAAGCAGTAATTCTAAAGCAGTAATTGCTTCAAGGACTTTGCGAGGTCTGTGGCAGCCTTGAAGTCACTGTAGTGGGGGTTCCTTGTTAGTTTTTAACACACACTGCGTATTTCCTCAGAACGGTTAGATCTTTTGCAGTTGCTATTTGGGCCATCAGTGGTTCATTGGCATTCGGTTGTAATCGGTCCTTACTATACAGTATAAATGCACACGAGGCCCATACTTGAGAGAAGGTCATTCTGTGACCAGTAACCTTTATTAACCAGCACTGAAGTGATGAAGGTGTGTGGAGCTTCCCCTTTTATATCTGAAAGTCCAGGTTAGGAGTGTCTCCCACAAGTTCACCACCTAGTGGTCAATGTTCTCACAGTGTACAACTTAGGTCAGTTTATACATGGGTTACAATGCTGGTTGAATACATGACATCACCTTCCCCCCCGCAAAGTCTTATTGAGATCACAGGTAAGTCTCTCTGGTGGTTTACGCTCCCTTGTAGAGCGCCTGAGTTGGGGCTCCGGTTGTTGAGCGCTGGCCTGAGTGTCTGCTGTTTGCGGTGCCTCAGGCCTGTCCGGACTGCCCACAGTAACTGGGCTCTCCTCCCTTTGGTTCCGGTATTCGGTCACCTGTGGTGGAGTGAACTCTACATCGTGTTCTTCCTCTGCTTCTTCTATGGGATTGCTGAACCTCCTTTTTGTTTGATCCACGTGTTTGCAGCAGATTTGTCCATTGGTAAGTTTAACTACCAGAATCCTATTCCCCTCTTTGGCAATCACAGTGCCTGCGAGCTATTTGGGCCCTGCAGCGTAGTTGAGGACAAAGACAGGGTCATTGACATCAATACATCGTGCCCTCGCATTCCTGTCATGGTAATCATATTGTGACTTGCGCCTGCTCTCGACAATTTCTTTCATGGTGGGGTGTATAAGGGATAACCTGGTTTTGAGCATCCTTTTCATTAGCAGCTCTGCGGGTGGAACCCCTGTGAGCGAGTGTGGTCGGGATCTATTGGCCAACAGGAGGCGTGATAAGCGGGTTTGTAGGGAACCCCCTTGGATTCTGAGCATCCCCTGTTTGATTATCTGCACTGCTCGTTCTGCCTGGCCATTTGAGGCCGGCTTGAACGGTGCCGTTCTGACATGGTTGATACCATTTCCTGCCATGAAGTCCTGGAATTCAGTGCTTGTAAAGCACGGGCCATTGTCGCTGACCAATATGTCCGGTAGACCATGGGCGGCGAACATTGCCCGTAGACTTTCTACTGTGGCAGAGGATGTGCTTGAATTAAGAATGTCACACTCGATCCAGTTGGAGTAGGCATCTACTACAACCAAAAACATTTTTCCCATGAAAGGACCTGCATAGTCCACATGGATGCATGACCATGGCTTGGCGGGCCAGGACCAGGGGCTAAGGGGGGCTTCCCTGGGTGCATTGTCCAGCTGGGCACATGTGCTGCACCTGCGAACACAAAGTTCCAGATCTGCGTCTATCCCTGGCCACCAAACGTGTGACCTGGCAATTGCCTTCATCATGACAATGCCCAGGTGCTCATTGTGGAGTTCTCTGATGAACACCTCTCTGCCCATCTGGGGCATGACTACTCAGTTTCCCCACAGTAGGCAATCAGCCTGAATCGAGAGTTCATCCTTGCGCCTGTGAAATGGTTTAAATTCCTCAGGACATGCCCCATACGTGGCTGCCCAGTCCCCAATTAGGACACATTTCTTGACTAAAGACAGTAGCGGGACTCTATTTGTCCAGACTTTGATCTGACAGGCTGTCACGGGTGAGCCTTCGCTTTCGAAAGCTTCAACAGCCATGACCATCTCAGCACCATGCTCAGTTGCCCCCTCAGTGGTGGCTAATGGGAGCCTGCTGAGTGCCGAATTGTGTAGTCATAGGCGGCTAACGTGAGTGCCCACCTCTGTACGCGGGCCGATGCATTTGCATTTATGGCCTTGTTGTCGGCCAAAAGGGACGTTCGGGGTTTACGATCTGTCTCCAGCTCAAATTTCCTGCCAAACAGGTAGTGGTGCATTTTTTGTACTGCATATACACATGCAAGCGCTTCCTTTTCTACCATCCCATAGCCCCTTTCTGCCTGGGACAGACTTCTGGAGGCATATGCTACCGGCTGTAACTGACGCTTGGCATTAACATGCTGCAACACACACCCGACACCATAGGATGACGCATCGCATGTTAAAACAAGTTTCTTACATGGGTCATATAGCATTAACAGATTGTTGGAGCATAACAAATTGTGTGCTCAATCAAAAGCCCTTTCCTGGCTGTCCCCCCAGACCCAATCGCGGCCTTTGCTTAGGAGCACGTGTAGCAGCTCAATCAGCGTGCTCAATTTGGGAAGAAAGTTACCAAAATAGTTCAGGAGCCCCAGGAACGAATACAGCTCCATCGTGTTACGGGGTCTGGGTGCTCTCTGGATCGCTTCCATTTTGGATGCAGTAGGTCTGATCCCGTCTGCTGCTACCCTCATCCCCAGGAATTCTACCTCTGGAGCTAGGAAGACGCACTTCGCCTTTTTCTGTCGCAGCCCTACCCAGTCCAGTCTGCGTAGCACCTCCTCCAGGTTGTGGAGGTGTTCTTCAGTATCGCAACCCGTGATGAGGATGTCGTCTTGAAAAACCACCGTCCTTGGAATTGACTTGAGGAGGCTTTCCATATTTCGCAGCGGCCGAATGAATCCCGAACGGACATCTGTTATATTCAAAGAACCCCTTGTGTGTCGTGATGGTGGTCAGCTTCTTCAACTCGCTCGCCAGCTCCTGGGTCAGGTCCAATTTTGAAAAAGGGATGCCACTGAGGAGCACTTTCATCATTATCGGTGGCGTCCTGGTGTATGAACTGTATATGTGCTCCACATGAACTCGCTGAACTTCAACTCCCAGCGATTTCCCCGAGTGTTCATTTGGCCTCGTAGGGCTTACATCGGGCCCGTCTTCCTCGTACATCAACCTGGCTGCAGGCTTCCTGCACATACACGCCAAGTGACCGCTGACATTGCAGTTTCTGCAGGTATATTGCTGATACCTGCAAACTTTGGCTGTGTGTTTGCCTCCAAACCTCCAACATGAGCCGTTGTTGGAAACAAAAGGTCCATTACCAGTCGATTGTCTCTGGCTGTCTCTGTCCTTAAGCGCACCATTGACAGGTGTTGATGGCCCCATTACTGGCCACATTGTCCATTGCGATGGCATGAATCGCCGTTCAGCTAGCCATTGTCTCTGTTGAATTTCCTCTTTGGGTTCGACTACATGCTCGGGCATATCCGATTGCCCCTGTCTGCCTGGAGAACTGTGTGCCGTGTTAACAATGTTGACTCCCTGTCCATTTGCTGCATTTAAGCCAAGATTTTTGTCAAACATCATTCTGGTCTCTTTCTCCCCTGAGATAAATGTCTGGGCCATCAAAGCCGCTCTTTCCAGGGTCAAGTCTTTGGTCTCAATCAGTTTCCTGAAAACCCCAGCGTGCCCGATGCCCTCAATAAAAAAGTCTCGCAGCATCTCCGCTCTGCATGCATCTGGGAACTTACATAGGCTCGCCAGTCGCCGGAGGCCTGCCACGAAGTCTGGAACGCTTTGCCCTTCTCGCCGCTGGTGCATGTAAAACCGGTGCCTCGCCATGTGCATGCTGCTCGCCGGTTTAAAGTGTTCCCCGATCAACTTACTGAGCTCTTCGAACGTCTTGTCCGCCGGCTTCTCTGGAGCTAGAAGGTCCTTCATCAGGGAGTACGTCCTGGATCCACAAACCGTCAGGAGATGAGCCCTGCGTTTGTCGGCCGAATCCTGTCCCAGCCATTCCTTAGTGACGAAACTTTGCTGTAGTCTCTCAATAAAATCGTCCCATTCATCACCAACACAGTACCTCTCGTCTGTGCTGCTAGTGGTCATGCTCGCGTGGTTTAAATCCCAGTTTCTCGTAGCCAATAATATGTCCTTACTATTCAGTATAAATGCACACGAGGCCCATACTTGAGAGAAGGTCACTCTGTGACCAGTAACCTTTATTAGCCAGCACTGAAGTGATGAAGGTGGACTTTTATACCTGAAAGTCCAGGTTAGGAGTGTCTCCCACAAGTTCACCACCTAGTGGTCGATGTTCTCACGGTCAGTTTATACATGGGTTACAATAACAATTGAATACATGACAGGTTGTTTACTGGGAAGACTGGTTGAGGCCAGAAACCATTCCAGGAATTAGGAAGCGTGTGGTAATGAGGAAACCATGGGATGTGAGGCAATCAAATGGCTGAAGACTATTTATCTGAATCTACATTACGCTTTAATGTGAGTGGCATACATTATGTATCTCGCAACGTGAGACAGCAGGAACATTTGCACTTTGTACAATTTTACACCATTTATACTGAGAACATAAGAAATAGCAGTAGGCCCTATGGCCCCTCGAGCCTGCTCCGCCATTCAATAAGATCATGGCTGATCATCGACCCCAACTCCACTTTCCTGCCCGATCTCCATATCTGTCCCCTAGAATCTGTCGATCTCAGCCTTGGATACATTCAGACATTCAGCATCCACAGCCTTCTGGGGCAGAAAATTCCAAAGATTCACATCAGGCCAACATCCCCAGCATCGAAGCACTGACCACACTCGACCAGCTCCGCTGGGCGGGCCACATTGTCCCCATGCCCGACACGAGACTCCCAAAGCAAGCGCTCTACTCGGAACTCCTACACTGCAAGCAAGCCCTAGGTGGACAGAGGAAACGTTACAGGGACACCCTCAAAGCCTCCCTGATAAAGTGCGACATCCCCACCGACACCTGGGAGTCCCTGGCCCAAGACTGCCCTAAGTGGAGGAAGTGCATCCGGGAGGGCACTGAGCACCTCGAGTCTCATCGCTGAGAGCATGCAGAACCCAAGCGCAGGCAGCGGAAGGAGCGTGCGGGAAACCAGTCCCACCCACCCTTTCCCTCAACGACTATCTGTCCCACCTGTGACAGAGACTGTAATTCCCGTATTGGACTATACAGCCACCTGAGAACTCACTTTTAGAGTGGAAGCAAGTCTTCCTCGATTCCGAGGGACAGCCTATGATGACGATGGTCATCGACCTGAACAATACTTTTCCGTCCGATCCCCATATCCCTTGATTCCCCTAGATTCCAAAAATCTATCGATCCCAGCCTTGAATATACCCAACGACTGAGTCTCCACAGCCCTCTGGGGCAGAGAATTCCAAAGATTCACCACCCTCTGAGTGAAGAAATTCCTCCTCACCTCTGTGTTAAATGGCCGACCCCTTATCCTGAGACTGTGCCCCCTGGTTCTAGACACTCCAGCCCGGGGGAAACATCCTCCCTGCACCTACCCTGTCAGTACAATTGTTAGCTGCGCCAATCCTTTAGACCTCATCACCCCTGATCTTTCGCACAGTCCCAGTCGCCATTCTGACATCGTAAAGTCTCCAGTTGTACAGAGAAACATTGGTGCTTAATGCTTAGCAAAACATACTAAGCCTTGTTCCCAAAACAGTGATACTGAGTTTCCACTTTCGAGTGACAAATGAATCTAAAGGTAAACATGGAGAAGCCTGGCCCAGAAACAAGCAGCAGCTCATCTTTACACAGACATTGTACTCTTTGTGGCTTTTGCAGTCTTTAATTCTTGTACAGAACGTAATGGCTCAGAAATTGCTGCAAAAATAACGGCCTTTAATAGCGCGTAAAAAACCCAGCAGTTCGTGGCGAGGGAGAGATTTGCCGAGAGCTGCGATATCAACAACAACAACCTGTATTTATATAGCGTCTGTAATGTAGTGAAACATCCCAAGGCGCTTCCCAGGAACGTTGTATGACACCAAAAAAAAAATTGACACTGAGCCACATAAGAAGAAATTCTGGCAGATCAAAGCTTGATCAAAGAGGTAGGTTTTAAGGAGCACCTTGAATGAGGAAAGAGAGGTAGAGAGGCGGAGAGATTTAGGGAGGGAGTTCCGGAGCTTGGGGCCCAGCAACAGAAGGCACGGCCACCGATGGTTGAGTGATTATAATCAGGGATGCTCAAGAGGGCAGAATTAGAGGAGCGCAGACATCTCGGGGTGGGGGAGGTTGTGGGGCTGGAGGAGATTACAGAGATAGGGAGGGGGCGAGGGCCATGGAGGGATTTGATAACAAGGATGAGAATTTTGAAATCGAGGCGTTGTTTAACCGGGAGCCCATGTAGGTCAGCGAGCACAGGGGATGATGGGTGAGCGGGACTTGGTGCAAGTTAGGACACGGGCAGCCGAGTTTTGGATCACCTCAAGTTTATGTAGGGCAGAATGTGGGAGGCCAGCCAGGAGTGTGTTGGAATAGTCAAGTCTAGACGTGACAAAGGCATGGGTGAGGGCTTCAGCAGCGGATGAGCTGAGGCAGCGGCAGAGATGGGCGATGTTATTGAGGTGGAAACAGGCGGTCTTAGTTATGCTGCGGATCTGTGGTCGAAAGCTCACTTTAGGGACAAATATGACACCAAGGTTGCGAACAGTCTGGTTCAGCCTCAGACAGAAGTTGGGGAGAGGGATGAGGTCAGTGGCTGGGGAACGCAGTTTGTGGCGGGGGCCGAAAACAATGGCTTCAGTCTTCCCAATATTCAATTGGAGAAAATTTATGCTCAACCAGAACTGGATGTTGGACAAGCAGTCTGACAATTTAGAGAGCGAGGAGGGGTCGAGCGATAAATACAAATGAATCTCACCACAGACAGTTCGGGCTGGTATTTCATGTCCTAAGGATCCTGTGAAGGAATAGATTGTTCCGGCAATGCCACTCAATCCCTCAAAGTGTGGAGTTCCACTCCAGGCAGCTCGTAAAGTTATATTTTTTAATTATTTTTTCTTACTATCTCTTTTTATCTCTTTCTCTCTCTCAATCCAATCTTTCATTACCTCTCTTCACTTCTCTACCTTTATCGAATTTGACTCTGTGTCTTTCTCCATCTTTAAATCTCATTGGTTGAGGAGAGCGACTGTTGGTCCCGGGGTCACTGAGGTTCCAGGTGCCCCTTGACCTTGCCATCGGATTGAGTTAAAAGCACCCAGTTGATGCCCACCACGAGACACCCCACTCCAGCTAATTCTGGCCTGATTATTTTCATAAATGATTTCCCTTACTTCTTCTCAATCTTAATCTCAAACACAAACCAGTGCTGTCACAAACAAAGCTACCTGCGTGGTTTTAGTTGGTTACGCTGCACACATTTGGGATCCCTCACCTCTGGCTCTTGCTATGTCTAAGCTTTCTGGACTCTGATGGGGAGACAATGTGCATCACAGACCGGCAAAACCGAAGTCCGTAACTGAGTGCTTCTCTCATACGAACATCGGAACAGGAGGAGGCCATTCAGCCCCTCGAGCCTGTTACACAGGAACAGGAGGAGCCCATTCAGCCCCTCGAGCCTGTTTTACACAGGAACAGGAGGAGGCCCATTCAGCCCATCAAGCCTGTTACACAGGAACAGGAAGAGCCCATTCAGCCCCTCGAGCCTGTTACACAGGAACAGGAGGAGGCCCATTCAGCCCCTCGAGCCTGTTACACAGGAACAGGAGGAGCCCATTCAGCCCCTCGAACCTGTTACACAGGAACAGGAGGAGGCCATTCAGCCCCTTGAGCCTGTTACACAGGAACAGGAGGAGCTCATTCAGCCCCTCGAGCCTGTTACACAAGAACAGGAGGAGGCCATTCAGCCCCTCGAGCCTGTTACACAGGAACAGGAGGAGCTCATTCAGCCCCTTGAGCCTGTTACACAGGAACAGGAGGAGCTCATTCAGCCCCTCGAGCCTGTTACACAAGAACAGGAGGAGGCCATTCAGCCCCTTGAGCCTGTTACACAGGAACAGGAGGAGGCCCATTCAGCCCCTTGAGCCTGTTACACAAGAACAGGAGGAGGCCATTCAGCCCCTCGAGCCTGTTACACAAGAACAGGAGGAGGCCATTCAGCCCCTCGAGCCTGTTACACAGGAACAGGAGGAGGCCCATTCAGCCCCTCGAGCCTGTTACACCATTCAATAAGATCACGGCTGATCTGTGACCTAACTCCGTATACCCGCCTTTGCCCCATATCCCTTAATACCCTTTGGTTAACAGAAAGCTATCAATCTCTGATTTAAGATTAACAATTAACCCCCAGCATCAATTGCCTTTGTGGAAGAGAGTTACAAACCTCTACCGCTCTTTGTGTATAGAAGTGTTTCCGAATCTCACTCCTGAAAGGCCTGGCTCTAGAATCACATAATGGTTACGTCAGCCCTGTCGAGTCCATGCCTAATTTGAAGGTTACGTCCCCTTGTTCTGGACTTCCCCCACGAGAGGAAATAGTTTCTCTCGATCAACCGTATCAACCCCTTTAATCATTGTACGCACCTCAATTAGATCTTCGATACACAAGGGAAAACAAACCCTCAGGGCAGTGTCCTCGGCCCAACCACCTTCAGCGGCTTCATCAATGACCTTCCCTTGGTCAGAAATGGGGATGCTCGCTGATGATTGCACAGTGTTCAGTGCCATTCACAAGCTCGCATGAGGAGTTGGGCTGATAAGTGACAAGTAACATTCGCGCCACACAAGTGCCAGGCAATGACCATCTCCAACAAGCGAGAGTCTAACCACCGCCACTTGACAGTCAGTGGTTTTACCATCGCCGAATCCCCCACCATCAACATCCTGGGGGTCACCATTGACCAGAAACTTAACTGGACCAGCCACATAAATACTGTGGCAACAAGAGCAGGTCAGAGGCTGGGTATTCTGCGGCGAGTGTCCCACCTCCTGACTCCCCCAAAGCCTTTCCACCATCTACAAGGCACAAGTCAGGAGTGTGATGGAACACTCTCCACTTACCTGGATGAGTGCAGCTCCAACAACACTCAAGAAGCTCGACACCATCCAGGACAAAGCAGCCCGCTTGATCGGCACCCCATCCACCACCTTAAACATTCACTCCCTCCACCACCGGCGCACCGTGGCTGCAGTGTGCACCATCTACAAGATGCACTGCAGCAACTCGCCAAGGCTTCTTCGGCAGCATCTTTCAAACCCACAGTCTCTACCGTCTAGAAGGACAAGGGCAGCAGGTGCATGGGAACATCACCACCTCCACGTTCCCCTCCCAGTCACACACCATCCTGACTTGGAAATAGATCGGCCGTTCCTTCATCGTCGCTGGGTCACAATCCTGGAACTCCCTCCCTAACAGCACTGTGGGAGCACCTTCACCACACGGACTGCAGCGGTTCAAGAAGGCAGCGGTCACCACCACCTTCTCGAGGGGCAATTGGGGATGGGCAATAAATGCCGGCCTTGCCAGCGACGCCCACATCCCAGGAATGAATTAAAAAAAATATAACCTTTTAATCCTTTTAGCCTCCGGGATCATTTTATTTACTAAAACTCATTTCCACACAACTGGGCAGGCAGAGTGGGCTGGTGTGTGGAACGGTCTGGCAGCTGTTGCCGAGCAGTGGGGGTGTGACAGTGTTGAGGTTAAAAGCTGGGAATAAATGGCGGCGCTCCCTGGGACTCTGCGAATCTGTCTCGCTCACACTGCGGGGGTGACACGGCTGCCTGGGCGCTGATTACTGGAGTGAGCGCGGCTTTGAAGAGCAAGGCTTGCTCTCGCTCCCTCAGGACGGAGATGACAGAGCCTGCTGTGGTTGGGTGCGAGCTCGCTGAGGGTGGGAGGCCTTTGATCATCCCCCTCTGGTAATCCGCAGTGGCGGGGCCTGCTGCCTTAGTTTGCAGTCAATTCAACCGACATCAAAAAATAAAAGTGCAAAATCCCCATAGGAGCTCATTTGTACAAATGGATAAAGATTTTCATCCCCCCCCCAAAAAAAATTCTTCATGCAAGAGAAGCTTTTGAAGAAGATAAAAGCCGAGCATGCTTGCGGAACATTAGCTTGCTGTTCTGATAATGTGTCCTTGCCGAGAGAATCAGAGGGTGGTGTCAGACATGGCGGAGGGTCAGGCGGCTGAGTGCGAAGAAATGACTTAGTTATCCCGCTGTTTGCTCTCTCCAATCACCGCTCTTCTCAGGAATGGTACTTCCGGTAATGCCATGCTTGGCAACAGCACCGTGCTGCGTGACCGATGCACTGAGAGGGGTTTAATCACGGCAAAGCGATCTCGGGCAAGTGATGCGAATGGGCTGTGGAATGGTAGGTCTGGGAGGACAGACGCACCAACATCAGCGTCCTCGACCAGGCCAACATCCCCAGCATCGAAGCACTGACCACACTCGATCAGCTCCGCTGGGCAGGGCCACATTGTCCGCATGCCAGACACGAGACTCCCAAAGCAAGCGCTCTAGTCGGAACTCCTTCACGGCAAACGAGCCAAAGGTGGGCAGAGGAAACGTTACAGGGACACCCTCAAAGCCTCCCTGATAAAGTGCAACATCCCCACCGACACCTGGGAGTCCCTGGCCATAAACCGCCCTAGGTGGAGGAAATGCATCCGGGAGGGCGCTGAGCACCTCGAGTCTCGTCGCCGAGAGCATGCAGAAATCAAGTGCAGGCAGCGGAAGGAGCGTGCGGCAAACCTGTCCCACCCTCCCTTTCCCTCAACGACTATCTGTCCCACCTGTGACAGAGACTGTGGTTCTCGTATTGGACTGTTCAGTCACCTAAGAACTCATTTTTAGAGTGGAAGCAAGTCTCCCTCGATTCCGAGGGACTGCCTATGATGATGATGATGATGGTCGGTGCCACTGTCAGTAACATGCATTGCACCACAATACATGGAAAAGACCCAAGACGGCCTCAGCATTGACGTAAAATCGTCCATGAATCGTACAATCATGCAGCACATTATCATAATATACACCATTCAGGCCACGAGAGGTTGTGTAGAATGGTCCTATACTCTCTGGAGTTTCGAAGAATGAGAGGTGATCTCATTGAAATATACAAGATTCTGAGGGGGATTGACAGGATAGATTGTTTCCCCCGGGCTGGAGAGTCTAGAACCATGGGTCACAATCTCAGGATAACGGGTCGGCCATTTAGGACTGAGATGAGGAGGAATTCCTTCACTCAGAGGGTTGTGAATCCTTGGAATTCTCTGCCCCAGCAATTCTCCGTGGATGCTGAGTCTCTGAATATATTCAAGGCTGAGATCGATAGATTTTTGAAGTCTAGGGCAATCAAGGGATATGGAGATCGGGTGGGAAAGTGTTGAGGTCGATGATCAGCCAGGATCTTATTGAATGGCGGAGCAGGCTCGAGGGGCCGTGGGCCTGCTCCTGCTCCTACATCTTATGTTCTTATTTGGCCCATCGTACATGTGCTGGCTCTTTGACAGAGGCATGCAAGTAATCCCTTTCCCCCTTCTCTTTCCCCGTAGCCCTGAAAATGTTTCCTTTGCAAGTATTTATCCACTTCCCTTTTGAAGTTACGATTGAATCTGCTCCCACTGCCCTCTAGGCAGCAATTTCCCGATCACAACAACTCGCTGCGGAAAAAAGCTTTTCCTCATCTCGCCTCTGGTTCTTTTGCCTTAAGTCCTCTGGTTACCGACCCTTCCACCAGTGGGAACAGCTTCTCCTTATTCACTGCATCAAAACCCCTTCACGATTTTGAACACCTCAATCAAACCTTCCTGTAACCTTCTCTGCTCGAAGGAGCACATCCTCAGTCTCTCTCTATCTGAAATCTTTCATCCCTGGTGCTAAACCGCAAACTGGTTTGTGGTGGGTATTTGAGGAGCTTGCAAAGTGGTCTAAACCAAGACCGAGGATTGCATTGAATACAATAATTTCCTCTGATATGTGAAGAAAGTTTGCACTGTTTGATCCTGCGCCGAGAGAAAGGGGATTGCGGCACAGACCTGTCCCTAATTGGGCAGAGACCCACTCAGCGAGGCTGCGGGATGCTTGGTACAGGAAATGGGAGACATTTCACACTGGTTCCAGTTGGGAGCGCTCCTTTGGAGTGGGACTGAGACTTGTGTTTGGGGCAGAGCAGAGGGAGCTTTAGTCTGCACTCGACCTGACCTGGGAGTGCTTGATGCCAACACCAAATGCTTGCATTTATATAGCACCGTTAATGTCGCAAAACATCCCAAGGTGCTTCCCAAGAGCAATCAAAATTTACAACGAGCCACATAAGGAGATATCAGGACAGTTGGTCAAAGAGGTCGGTTTTAAGGAGCATCTTGAAGGAGGAGAGAGAGGCAGAGAGGTTTAGGGAGGGAATTCCAGAGCTTGGGGCCCAGGCAACAGAAGGCACGGCCACCAATGGTGGAGCGATGGAAATCAGCGATGCGCAATAGGGCAGAATTGGATGAGCGCAGAGATCTCGGGGGGTTGTGGGGCTGGAGGAGATTACAGAGATAGGGAGGGGCGAGGCCATGGAGGGATTTGAAAACAAGGATGAGAATTATAAATCTGAGGCATTGCCGGATTGGGAGCCAATGTCAGTCAGCGAGCACAGGGGGTGATAGGTGAGCGGGACTCGGTACGAGTTAGGACACGGGACAGTGAGAACAGGGTGTTAAGTCCTGACTCTAATGTACAGACTCACACGAGACACATGCTGAAGTCAAGGTCACTCAGGACCTGCACCTTTAATTCCAGCTCTCCAGTGCTGCACTTGCCTGAGACCTCTCTTTATATACCTCAGTGGGACAGGTATGGAGTGTTTCCTGCAAGTGCACCCCTGGTGGTAAGGTATGCTTATTGTTACAGGTCATATCCAGTTACAGTCATGTATAGCATGGTAAGATACAGTAATGTGAGATACATGACATCACCCTCCCCCAAGGTCTTATTGCCTTTATAGATTCAGTCTCTCAGGTGGTCTGCACTCTCGCGTGTAGCGTCTTAGTTGTGGTTCAGTTGTTTGCCTTGGTGCCTGTTTTTCGTTTGGTGTGATTGCTAGTATCTCGCCTGGGCTGTCTGTTGAGACTGCCCTTTCCTCAGGTTGTTCCACCTGTCTGTCCACCAGGTGTGGTGTGAGTTCCACATTGTAGTCTGTTCTGGTTCTTCAGTGTTATCACTGAATCTACTTTTTACTTGTTCTTCATGCCTCCGGCAGGTTTGGACATTGTCCATTTGTACAACCAGTAGCCAAATTGTTGAACGCTCATGAGGGATTGACTGGCTCCCATGTCCAGTTCCATGTTGACGGGTATCCCGTTGAGTACAACCCTCATCATAATTGGAGGCGTCTTGGTGTAAGAACAGTGGACATTGATCGTGTTAACCCGCTGTACCTCGGCGTCCCGTGCACTGTTCCAACCGTCTTCTGGTCCGCTTTCCGACCCTTCCGATTCGTATACCAGCTGAGCTGCTGTTTTTCTGCACATGCAAGCCAGATGCCCTGTGTAGTTGCATTTTCTGCAAACGGCATGCTGAAATCGACACACCCTGGTTGAGTGCCTTCCCCCACATCTCCAACACAGACTGTTTCCATTGTTTCCGAAGGATGAGCTGCGTCTGGCTGATCTCCTTTGAGCTTCTCTCAATCTGTTGTTGATTGCTCCCTTGAGCTTCTCTCAATCTGTTGTGGTTTGATGAGGTGTGATCGGCCGTTCATGTGGCCCTTAATTTTGATGGCTTCTGGCGCCACTGTCTGCTGTTGAAGGCCTGCTCTCCTGCCTTTGTCTGTGTGTGGGAATAGCAGTTTGTTTCACAATGTGAACCCCTTGTTCCGATGCCTCGTTGGTTGTCGTACCCGAAGTATAGATCAGCCTCGTTTCTTCTTCGCCTGCCAAGAATGTCTATGCGACCAGTGCTGCTGCTTCTAGAGTCAAGTTCTTAGTCTCTATAAGCTTTCGGAATATGCCTGCGTGGCTTATTCCTTCAATAAAAAAGTCTCTCAGTACTTCTCTCCTTAGTTCATCGGGGAACTCACATGAACTAGCCAGCCTCTGAAGTTCCACCACGAAGTCGGGTAAGCTTTGGCCCACACAGCGTCTATAGTTGTAAAACCTGTGCCTGGCCATGTGTAGGCTGCTCACTGGCTTCAGGTGGTCTCTCACCAGTGTGCTCAACTCCTCAAACGACTTGCTTGCTGGTTTCTCGGGTGCCAGCAGGTCTTTCATTAAAGCGTATGTTTTCGAGCCACAGCTGGTCAAGAGATGGGCTCTTCTCTTGTCTGCCTTATCGTCGCCCGGCCAGTCTTTGGTCACAAAGCTTTGTTGGAGCCTTTCTATAAAGTCCTCCCAATTGTCTCCCGCAATGTATTTCTCATCTGAGCTCTTGGTAGCCATTCTGTGGATTCTGTGATCCCGTAACTCGTCGCCACTGTTAAGTCCTGACTCTAATATACTGACTTACACGAGACACATGCTGAAGTCAAGGTCACTCAGGACCTTCACCTTTAATTCCAGCTCTCCAGTGCTGCACTTGCCCGAGACCTCCCTTTATATACCTCAGTGGGACAGGTATGGAGTGTCTCCTGCAAGTGCACCCCTGGTGGTAAAGTATGCTTATTGTTACAGGTCATATCCAGTTACAGTCATGTATAGCATGGTAAAATACAGTTATATACAGTAATGTGAGATACATGACACAGGTGGCGATGGGTGAGCCGGACTCGGTGCGAGTTAGGACATGGGGCAGCGAGCACAGGGGGTGATGGGTGAGCGGGACTGGGTGCGAGTTAGGACACGGGGCAGCGAGCACAGGAGGTGATGGGTGAGTGGGACTGGGTGCGAGTTAGGACACGGGGCAGCGAGCACAGGGGGTGATGGGTGAGCGGGACTCGGTGTGAGTTAGGACATGGGGCAGCGAGCACAGGGGGTGATGGGTGAGCGGGACTGGGTGCGAGTTAGGACACAGGGCAGTGAGCACACAGGGTGATGGGTGAGCGGGACTCGGTGCGAGTTAGGACATGGGGCAGCGAGCACAGGGAGCGATGGGTGAGCGGGACTGGGTGCGAGTTAGGACACGGGGCAGCGAGCACAGGGGGTGATGGGTGAGCGGGACTGGGTGCGAGTTAGGACACGGGCAGTGAGCACACAGGGTGATGGGTGAGCGGGACTCGGTGCGAGTTAGGACACAGGTCAGCGAGCACAGGGGGTGATGGGTGAGCGGGACTAGGTGCGAGTTAGGACATGGGGCAGCGAGCACAGGGAGTGATGGGTGAGCGGGACTGGGTGCGAGTTAGGGCACGGGGCAGCGAGCACAGGGGGTGATGGGTGAGCGGGACTCGGTGCGAGTTAGGACACAGGTCAGCGAGCACAGTGGGTGATGGGTGAGCGGGACTAGGTGCGAGTTAGGACACGGGGCAGCGAGCACAGCGGGTGATGGGTGAGCGGGACGCGATGCGAGTTAGGACACGGGGCAGCCGAGTATTGGATGAGTTCAAGTTTACGGAGGGTGGAAGATGGGAGGAGAGCGTTGGAAGAGTCGTGTCTCAAGGAAACAAAGGGCATTAAAAGTGTTCCTTATTTCAATGAGTTACAGACAAACACTAAAGCCTTGTCCTTTGGTGCTGCAGGGTAAGTCACCACTCTACGCACATTCCTGCAATAACTCTCGCCGTGTAGAACAGAAACAAATGATATGACAATGGAATATTGCACAGGGAAAGATTCTGTCACATTTTGAAGAGAATAATCAATTCTTTAATGAGGTCCTTTCCATGTATACATCTAAATGTAATGAATGTTCTTCCCATAACTCTTGTACCATGGAGCTCACTGGAATATATCAGCACGATTTCAGAAACAAGCTTCATCAAAAACTAAAGGGAAAGACATGATCCTATAATGCAGAACTGACAGTTGGCGCATACTTGTACATTCAATTTATTCAGTTACCGTAGCAATGATTAATTTAATCTGAGCCTCCACAGCTGTCCATCCACTCTCGATAAATCACAAACCATCTGGGTTTTTTTTATTACCCTTCTTCTTATGATAAAGGTGAATTCAAAATGGTTCTTGAAAACATAAGCAACTGATCTCAGCCAAACCTGTCCGAGCGGGCAGAGGGGACGGGCTAATTAATACCACACCACTGACTGGGTCCCAGTGCCAATGGAGCCTTGTTGTATTGTGACAGGCAGTGGGCCGTCATTAGTGAGGGAGATTGAGCATGTGACTAAATGGAAAAAAAGAAAGACTTGCATTTATATAGCGCCTTTCACGACCAGCGGACGTCCCAAAGCGCTTTACAACCAATGAAGTGCTTTTTGAAATGCAATCACTGTTGTAATATAGGAAACACGGCAGCCAATTTGCACACAGCAAGCTCCCACAAACAGCAATGTGATAATGACCTGATCATCTGATTTAGCAATGTTGATTGAAGGATAAATAGTGGCCCCAGGACACCGGGGAGAACTCTCCTGCTCTTCTTTGAATAGGATCTTTTATGTCCACCTAAGAGGGCAGACGGGGCCACGGTTTAACGTCTCATCCGAAAGACGGCACCTCCGACAGTGCAGCACTCACTCAGTACTGCCCCTCCGACAGTGTAGCACTCCCTCAGTACTGCCCCTCCGACAGTGCAGCACTCCCTCAGTACTGCCCCTCCGACAGTGCGGCGCTCCCTCAGTACTGCCCCTCCGACAGTGCGGCGCTCCCTCAGTACTGCCCCTCCGACAGTGCGCCGCTCCCTCAGCACTGCCCCTCCGACAGTGCGGCGCTCCCTCAGTACTGCACCTCCGATATGCAGCACTCCCTCAGCACTGCCCTTCCGACAGTGCGGCGCTCCCTCAGCACTGCCCCTCTGACAGTGCGGCACTCCCTCAGCACTGCCCCTCCAACAGTGCGGCACTCCCTCAGCACTGCCCCTCCGACAGTGCGGCGCTCCCTCAGTACTGCACCTCCGATATGCAGCACTCCCTCAGCACTGCCCTTCCGACAGTGCGGCGCTCCCTCAGCACTGCCCCTCTGACAGTGCGGCACTCCCTCAGCACTGCCCCTCCAACAGTGCGGCGCTCCCTCAGCACTGCACTGGAGTGTCAGCCAAGATTTTTGTACTCAAGTCCCTGGACTGGGACTCCAACCCATAACCTTCTGACTCAGAGGCGAGTGTGCTATCCACTGAGCCACGGCTGACACACTGAAATGAGATTGCTTGAGTTGAATAGTTAGCTTCCTGCTGGATCCAAACACGATAAGCAACACAACGTGCGGTATGTGACTGTCACACGCACACATTATCTGGGCGCTATGTATTGCCCGTAATTAACTTTGTACAACTGAGTCTGTTAGCCCCAATGGCGTAATGCTGACTGCTGTCAGGTAGGGTCAGCAGGTTCCCTTCCCTGAGGAACATTAGTCAACCATTTGGGTTTTGATAACATCTTGGCAGCTTTCATGGTGGTTTATTTACAGCGTTGACCCACCGATTCCCAGATTTATTGGGTTTAATCTCAGTGAAGAGACCCTTGAGGTTGCAGGTAGGATTTGAGCACATGACTAGTGTACCCTAGACTGCATTACTCTATCCACCTGCCTTTTGACACAGTCCTGAACCATGGGAGCCTTCTCCCCTTTGCCACATGTCCCAAGCTTCCTTCTGTTACCATTCACATCTCCCCTGGAACCATCTGCTGTGTCTGTACTTGTATCATTATTTGTCCCCTTTCGCCCTCGCCCCATCATCCCGTTTGTTGTTTAATCTCTCCTGCCCTCCACCCAAATCACAGACCTTCCCTTCCGTTATTCTCCTGGCCCTGCACTTTCTGGGAAACTGTTAAAACTTTGAACCTCTTCCAGTTCTGCCCTGAAACGCTAACTCTTGCCTCTCTTTCCAGGCGTACTGCCAGACCTGCTGAGCGCTTCCGGCAATTTCTGCTTCCAATCGCTAAATCTGGACGTGTCGCAGAATGAGAAAGCTGGTCTTGCCCATCCCCGCCCTCCCAGTTGCCAGTCTTGGCCATGGAATAAAAAAGCCAGGGACCAGTAAAAGTGACCATGAAGCAGTCGGATTGCCGTTTAAAAACCCAATTGGTTCACTGATGTCACTTTAGGGAAGGAAACCTGCCGCCCTTACCCGGTCTGGGCCTATATGTGACTCCGGTCTCACACCGATGGGGTTGACTTTCAACTACTCCTCCGAAATGGCCTCGAGATCTTCACCACCACCTTCTCAAGGGGCAGTGAGGGATGGACAATAAATGCTGGTCACATCCCATGGACAAGTCAAAGGAAAGAAGTATAATTCCCCGTTGGGATGAGTCAGGGATAACTGGCCAGCGAGACCTGCTAAGTCGGCCTTGTGGCACTGGTAAAAGAGCCATTTCCCAAGATGTTACTGCTGTCAGGGGGAAGGAAGGCAAAGAAATACGGGAAACATTAGCATACAAGTGCGCACTACATTGGTACGAAACTTGTCTGTCTGACATTATAATTGAGATGAATGGGTCATTGGTTCTACTAAAATAAATGACAGGAATGTGAGACAATTGCTTGGTATGCTAATAGCGCTCAAACGATAGGGTTCCTGCAGCAAAGCCAACTCTGTGCTTGCAGTGATTTACTTAGCCGCTGTGACATCTTCATTGTTGAGGCACCTTCGCAGCAACAGTTGCTAACTCGCGTTTTGCATCGCCGCTCCATCCAGATATTTGTGGAGGAGTTGTTGCAGGTGCCGGAAAGGTTCGTGAGTCTTCTGCCAGAGGTGGATAATCTCACGTCGCCAGTGGAAAACACGCTCCAAAATTACAGACTTATTTAATTGCCTTCTCACATTGGGTGAAGAGACGTGTAATGTATTCACACTGTGAGGATGCTGACAGGTTTGTGGAGCTGTTGAGTTGGGAGTGGCTTAGCCAGTCACGTGATGTTCACAAGACTCAATAAAACCCCAGCCCGTTGGGTTTGGAGCATCCACGATGAGGCAGGTGGCTGTGAGCCTGGTGGATGAACTGGTAATGTGTCGTGTGATTGTTAAACCTTTGCGAATAAACCAACTAGTTCTCAATAGCAATGTGTTGGTCTCCGTATTTACTTGCATTGGAGGCAGTCCAAAGAAGGTTCACTCAGTTGATTCCCGAGATGAGGGGCCTGACTTATTAGGAAAGGTTGAGTAGGTTGGTCCTGTGCACATTGGAGTTCAGAAGAATGAGAGGCGATCTTATTGAAACATAAGATAATGAGGGAGCTCGACAAGGTGGATGCAGAGAGAATGTTTCCACTCCTAGGGGAAACTAAAACTAGGGACATAGTCTTAGAATAAGGGGCCACCCATTTAAAACTGAGGTGAGGAGGAATTTCTTCTCTCAGAGGGTCGTGAATCTGTGGAATTCTCTGCCCCAGAGAGCTGTGGAGGCTGGGTCATTGAATATATTTAAGGTGGAGATAGACAGATTTTTGAGCAATAAGGGAGTGAGGGGTTATGGGGAACAGGCAGGGAAGTGGAGCTGAGGCCAAGATCAGATCAGCCATGATCTTATTGAATGGTGGAGCAGGCTCGAGGGGCCGAATGGCCGACTCCTGCTCCTATTTCTTATGTTCTTATGTGTTGCTATGGATTCTTTAGCAAAGAACCAATGAAGCAAATACATTGCAAAATGAAGCACTTTTTGGTCTAATTTTTGCTTGCTACTGATTCCTTCAGTTCAGTCGCAGAACATTAAGGATTTTATAAACAAGCTCCATTCCCAATCACATATTAACCTAAATTAATTCCGATGTTGCAAAGTTCGCTGGGTTGTCCCCTCGACAATTGGCCTGAGGGGGGGAACCGAGCCTCACGATTCAGTCACAAGGAGCCGCACGGTTTGTTCAGCTATGGATGTGGCTGCAAACTCCTTTCCAATTAAGCTGACAGTTATTCAAAAACAACCTAGATTACACAGCGCCTTTAATGTAATAAAACGTCCCAAGGTGCTTCACAGGAGCGATATCAAAAAACAAAACAATCTTTGGGCAGATTGGTTAAAGAGGTCGGTTTTAATAGAAAGATTTGCATTTCTATAGCGCCTTTCACGATGCCCCAAAGCACTTCACAGCCAATGAAGGGCTTTTGGAGTGTAGTCATTGTTGTAATGTAGGAAACGTGACAGCCAATTTGCGCACAGCAAGCTCCCACACACAGCAATGAGAGAATGGTTAGATAATCTGTTTTTTTTGCTTATGTTGATTGAGGGATAAATATTGGTCAGGACACTGGGGAGAACTCCCCTGCTCTTCTTCAAAATAGTGCCGTGGGATCTTTTATGTCCACCTGAGAGGATAGACCTCAGTTTAACATCTCATCAGAAAGACAGCACCTCCAACAGTGCAGCGCTCCCTCAGTACTGCCCCTCCGACAGTGCGGTGCTCCCTCAGCGCTGCCCCTCTGACAGTGTGGCACTCCCTCAGTACGGTGCTCCCTCAGCACTATCCCTCCGACAGTGCGGCGCTCCCTCAGTACTGTACTGGGAGTGTCAGCATAGATTTTTGGTGCTCGAATTCCTGGAGTGGGTCTTGAACGCACAGCCTGCTGACTCAGAGGTGAGGGTGCTGCCCACTGAGCCACAGCTGACACATTGAAGGAGCGTCTTAAAGGAGGAAAGAGAGGTTTAGGGAGGGAATTCTACAGCTTGGGGCACAGGCAGCTGAAGGCACGGCCACTAATGGTGGAGCGATGGAAATCTGTGATGTTAAAGAAGCCAATTGCATGAAGACCCAACAGTGGTGATCTGGAACACTGAATGAGTCTGCAAACTGTTTTGTTATAGGCTCTGCAAATGATGACAGCACATGTCCCGGCCAGAGTGGAAATGATTGGTTAATTCTCCCTCCAATCACTGCTGTCAGTGACCGGGATCGATTTAATGAACATGATGTGCATTGTGTAACCATCTTTCAGTGACTGGAGAAATTGGCCTGCTTTTATCGGGGACACTTGGCTGGCGTTTCGGTCACGAGTTTAGAGATTCCAACCTGCAGAGAATCTACGAATTTACCCGGTGGTCCGGGAGGTTCGGAGATTGGGGGTCACCAGGGACTCTCGGGACACCCGCGGAGAGAGGCCCGCACACCCCAGGGGCGCAGGTGGTTCGCCCTGGGGGGGTCACGTGGGCCGGCCCAACCAACGAAAGGGAATCCCCCATTCATGCTGATGGGGGTTTCCGTTTGTACACTTCCTGTTTCTGCGCTGTATTTGCTGTGTGATGTATTTGACCTTGCAATAGCTGCAGTGGCTAATGGAGGGTGTTCCAGGAGGATGTGCTGAAAGCTAGCTGGCTCAGGGTGGCAGACAGAAGCACTGACTCGTAATGGTCCGTGACCTTCCACTTACCCAGACTTACGATGTAGACTTAGATGCCATTTGAGAAAGGCCACTTTGGCAGGATAAAACCCATTCCTCTGTATCTCTGACTCTGCTCGCACGATCGCTATCGGCAGGGGCCATCTTCTGAATATTTTACTGCATGCAAAATGTTAATGGCTCACCTTTTACAGCTAATGGAGATTTCAAAGATGTTATTATCAGAATGTCACGCAGCTTACAGTTTACTGGCAAGGTAAGGATATCATTACTCTAAATTACACAGAGCAGAGAAACTGCAATTAATAAACTAATCACAGGCAAATGGCAAAAGCTTTTGATTGTGGTGAGGTGTTTTTCCATTATCTGTGTAACACAACATTAACTCTTCAGAGCCCATAGCCTAAGCTATCCAATGGTCATTGAATGGGCTTCAGATTTTACTCACTTCCATGCTCCCAGATAGCACAGGTCCGCTTCTCTGCAGAAGAATGGATAGATTCATTGTTTGCTTGACAAGTGTGCCAGCAATCAGCACCATTGGCTTTATGCCCCCGTTCATGTCAGGCTGGTAAGTGACAAGTAACATTCGTACCACACAAGTGCCAGGCAATGACCATCTCCAACAAGCGAGAGTCTAACTACCGCCACTTGACATTTAACGGTTTTACCTTCGCCGAATACCCCACCATCAACATCCTGGGGGTCACCATTGACCAGAAACTTAACTGGACCAGCCACATAAATACTGTGGCAACAAGAGCGGGTCAGAGGCTGGGTATTCTGCGGTGAGTGTCTCACCTCCTGACTCCACAAAGTCTTTCCACCATCTACAAGGCACAAGTCAGGAGTGAGATGGAATACTCCCCACTTGCCTGGATGTGTGCAGCTCCAACAATATTAAAAGCTCGACACCATCCAGGACAAAGCAGTCCGCTTGATCGGCCCCCCATCCAACACCTTCAACATTCACTCCCTCCACCACCGGTGCCCCGTGGCTGCAGTGTGTACCATCTACAAGATGCACTGCAGCAACTCGCCAAGGCTTCTTCAGCAGCACCTCCCAAACCCGCGACCTCTAACACCTAGAAGGACAAGGGCAGCAGGCGCATGGGAACACCACCACCTCCACGTTCCCCTCCCAGTCACACACCATTCATTTTAATGTCTATAATCCCCCTTTGAAAGTTACTATTGAATCTGCTCCCATCGCCCTTTCTGGCAGCGCATTCCCGATCACAACAACTCATTGCGTAAAAATAATACTCCTCATCTCCTTTCTGGTTCTTTTGCCAATTATCTTAAATCTGTGCACTCTGGTTACCGGCCCTCCAAGGCTGGCATTTATTTTCCGTCCCTAATTGCCCCTTGAGAAGGTGGTGGTGAGCCGCCTTCTTGAACCGCTGCAGTCCGTGTGGTGAAGGTGCTCCCACAGTGCTGTGAGGGAGGGAGTTCCAGGATTGTGACGATGAAGGAACGGCCGATATATTTCCAAGTCAGGATGGTGTGTGACCGGGAGGGGAACGTGGAGGTGATGGTGTTCCCATGCGCCTGCTGCCCTTGTCCTTCTAGGGGGTAGAGACTGCGGGTTTGGGAGGTGCTGCCGAATTGATAATTATATTATAGGATCTCTAAGGAAAGAAAGAAAGAACTTGCATTTCTATAGCACCTTTCACATCCTCAGGACATCCCAAAGTGCTTCACAGCCAATGATGTCGTTTTTGAAGTGCAGTCACTGTAAACTCTCAACTGGATTCTCAGGTGGATGTAAAAGATCCCATGACACTATTTTTAAGAAGAGTTCTCCCCAGTGTCCTGGGGCCAATAATTATCCCTCAATCACTGAAACAGATTATCTGGGTTATTATCACATTGCTGTGTGTGGGAGCTTGCTGTGCACAAATTAGGGGCCGCGTTTCCCACATTACAACAGTGACTACACTCCAAAAGTACTTCATTGGCTGTAAAGTGCTTTGAGACGTCCGGTGGTCGTGAAAGGCGCTATATAAATGCAAGTCTTTCCTTTTTCTTTTAACTCGATCGACATTTTGATGCAAGTGCGATCAGAAGCCAGAACGGGGATTTAATTTAACGGGCTTCACCTCTGACCATCCTACACCCCCTGACAGACTGCACTGAAGTGCGAATTCTTATTTAGTTGTAACAGCTGGTAAACACGTCTGTTCTCAATCATTTTACAGGAGCAATTTTAGATAAGTCATAATAATGTAATAGCAATTGGAAGCAATTAATACTCTGCTGAGTGTTCCCTCTCCCCTGAATCGCTCCCTGATGCCAGAGCTTCTTGCTTAAGGCTTCACACGAAAGTCTTCAGAAAGACTCAACGCAGCAAGAGCCCCCAGGTGCCACGATAAAATGAGCTTGGAATTTGGTATTGGGACCACTTGACTCTGCGTTGTTTACTCATTATTAGAAGCAACCTTCAGGAGATGCAATAGAAACCCTTTTAATTACAGAGTACAAGGCCTCAGGCAGTGCGTTTCAGTCAACGATGCCCCAATCATTTACCTTCAGACAAAGCCAGGCCAAATAGCCAGCACTCTGGCGATGATCAGGCAGCCTCCTGCATCGCCCGTGTTCTCATGTGACTGTTTGCTTCACGTTCTCACTCCCACACTGCCGGCATCCGCACGCAGCTAGAGTTCGGCTCTGGTCGATCTGAAAATAAGAATGAGTGAGTACCTGAAGGGGATGAATGTTCCGGGCTGTGGGGAAAGGGGTGGAGGGGGGGTGGTGGCAGGGCGACGAGTTGGATTGCCCTTTGTAAGAGCCGGCACAGGCTGAATGGGCTAAGTAAGAATATAAGAAATATGAGCAGGAGTAGGCCATACGGCCCCTCGAGCCTGCTCCCCCATTTAATACGGTCATGTCTGATCTGATCATGGACTCGGGTCCACTTCCCTGCCCGCTCCCCATAACCCCTTATCCCCTTATCGTTTAAGAAACTGTCTATTTCTGATATAATTTATTCAATGTCCCAGCTTCCACAGCTCTCTGAGGCAGCGAATTCCACAGATTTACAACCCTTTGAGAGAAGAAATTTCTCCTCATCTCTGTTTTAAATGGGCGGCCCCTTATTCTAAGATTATGCTCTCTAGTTCTAGTCTCCCCCATCAGTGGAAACATCCTCTCTGCATCCACCTCGTCATGCCCCCTCATGATCTTATACATTTCGATAAGATCACCTTTTTATTCTTCTTGTTAAGTATGAAGAAAGAGCTTGACTGAATATTGTGAGCTCAAAGTAAGGTATGACCTTAGTCTTTCATTGCAGGTCTCCAAAGTGCCTCTTCAACCTGTGAGGCCTCCTTATATACCTGTGCTCACAAGGGATTATGGGATCCCTTGGGACTCCAGGGGATGAGCCCTCTGGTGGTTGTACAGAGTATATACAAGCTTACATATACAACACTTCTGAATTCCAATGAGTAGAGGCCCAACCTACTCAACCTTTCCTCATACATCAACCCCCTCATCTCCGGAATCAATCGAGTGAACCTTCTCTGAACTGACTCCAAAGCAAGTATATCCTTTCATAAATATGGAAACCAAAACTGAAGAATGGTCTCATTCTGTGCTGTATCACTCTATGATTCTATGACATGATACAATCACTATAAATCCACCAAGGACCATGCAACTCAGGCACAAATAATAGCAAAATTCGGTCAGGCAGAGTCAGCATAGATTTATGAAGGGGAAGTCATGTTTGACAAATTTATTGGAATTCTTTGAGGATGCAATGAACAGGGTGGATAAAGGGGAACCAGTGGATGTGGTGTATTTGGACTTCCAGAAGGCATTTGACAAGGTGCCACATAAAAGGTTACTGCACAAGATAAAAGTTCACGGGGTTGGGGGTAATATATTAGCATGGATAGAGGATTGGCTAACTAACAGAAAACAGGGAGCCGAGATAAATGGTCCATTCTCTGGTTGGCAATCAGTAACTAGTGGGATGCCGCAGGGATCAGTGCTGGGACCCCAACTATTTACAATCTATATTAACGACTTGGAAGAAAGGACTGTAACGTAGCCAAGTTTTCTGATGATACAAATATGGGAGGAAAAGCAATGTGTGAGGAGGACACAAAAAATCTGCAAAAGGACATAGACAGGCTAAGAGAGTGGGCAAAAATTTGGCAGATGGAGTATAATATTGGAAAGTGTGAGGTCATGCAGAAATAATCAAAGAGCAAGTTATTATTTAAATGGAAAAAGATTGCAAAGTGCCGCAGTACAGCGGGACCTGGGGGTACTTGTGCATGAAACACAAAAGGATAGTATGCAGGTACAGCAAGTGATCAGGAAGGCCAATGGTATCTAGGCCTTTATCGCAAAGGGGATGGAGTATAAAAGCAACGAAGTCTGACTATAGCTATATAAGGTATTGGTGAGGCCACACCTGGAATACTGCGTGCAGTTTTGGTTTCCATATTTATGAAAGGATATATTTGCTTTGGAGGCAGTTCAGAGAAGGTTCACTAGGTTGATTCTGGGGAAGAGGGGGTTGACTTATGAGGAAAGGTTGAGTAGGTTGGGCCTCTACTCATTGGAATTCAGAAGAATGAGAGGTGATCTTATCGAAAACAAGGTGGATGCAGAGAGGATGTTTCCGCTGATAGGGGAGACTAGAACTAGAGGGCATGATCTTAGAGTAAGGGGCCGCCCATTTAAAACTGAGATGAGGAGAAATTTCTTCTCTCAGAGGGTTGTTAATCTGTGAAATTCGCTGCCTCAGAGAGCTATGGAAGCTGGGACATTGAATAAATTTAAGACAGAAATAGACAGTTTCTTAAACAATAAGGGAATAAGGGGTTATGGGAAGCAGGTGGGGAAGAGGAGCTGAGTCCATGATCGGATCAGTCATGATCTTATTAAATGGCGGAGCAGGCTCGAGGGGCCATATGGCCTACTCCTGCTCCTATTTCTTATATTGTTATGTTCTTATAGAATGACCCAATTAAACTGCAAAAGTGATTCCAGTTTCTGTAGCTAGTATAGCGATCTTCAAATTAACTTATACTTCTCAACTTAACCCGACTTATCGTGTTAGCGTTATTCATTGTTAAGGTAGCATACAAACTTCCGAGTCAGGACGCTGTGGGTTCAAGTCTCATTCCAGGACTTCACCACATAGGTCAGCACTCCAGTGCAGTACTGAGGGAGAGCCGAATTGTCGGAGGGGCAGTACTGAGGGAGCGCTGCACTGTCGGAGAGAGCATACTGAGGGAGTGACGCACTGTCGGAGGGGCAGTACTGAGGGAGTGCTGCACTGTTGGAGAGGCAGTACTGAGGGAGCGCCGCACTGTCGGAGGGGCGGTACTGAGGGAGTGCTGCACTGTCGGAGGGGCAGTACTGAGGGAGTGCTGCACTGTCGGAGGGGCGGTACTGAGGGAGTGCTGCACTGTCAGAGGGGCGGTACTGAGGGAGTGCTGCACTGTCAGAGGGGCGGTACTGAGGGAGTGCTGCACTGTCAGAGGGGCGGTACTGAGGGAGTGCTGCATTGTCAGAGGGGCGGTACTGAGGGAGTGCTGCACTGTTGGAGGGGCAGTACTGAGGGAGTGCTGCACTGTCAGGCATATCATTATTTGGATGATGTTGGGGTTGTGTGTGAAGGTGGAAATAAACGATCCTCTGGCACTATTTGAAGAAAAGCAGGGAATTCTCCCAGAATGCTGGCCAACAGCCTTTAACCATCGCCATCAAGAACTGATTAACCAGTTATCCATCTTGTTGCTGTTTGTGTGATTTTGCTGTGAACAAATTGATTGCCATGTTTGCCTACAAAACAATATTTCAGGAGCATGTACAATGTCCCGAGGACTTTGCGAGCTGGATTCAGAATTTTCCTGCGTCACTTTCTGTTTAAATCCAACTAGCAAAATGCCATCATTCTGCTGTCAACCATTCTGGGCCCAGACTTGACCTGAATGTACCATTTACCAATCACCACAAAAACAGCTTACAAACACACATTTTCAGCGGCAAATTCATAGACTGTAACTGCAACTCTGCTAAAGATTTGTGTCGACTCTCCAAAATTGGGGAGCCATCAGCCCCAATATCCGTCGCCATGACAGCAGGTTCCCTATTGATCTTCAGATGTACCATACGCACTGTTCTGTAGTCTTGAATAGTTTCTACCGGGTACCAATCTGCAAATCATTCACCTTCAGCTGGCTATTCAGACTATTCCCACCTCCGTAACATCGCCTGTCTCCACCCCCTGCCTCAGCTCATCCGCTGCTGAAACCCTCATCCGTCTCTTTGTTACCTCTAGACTTGACTATTCCAATGCACTCCTGGCTGGTCTCCCACATTCTATCCTACATAAACTAGAGGTGATGCAAAACTCGACTGCCCCGTGTCCTAACTCACACCGAGTCCTACTCACCCATCACCCCTGTGCTCGCTGACCCGTGTCCTAACTCACACCGAGTCCCGCTCACCCATCACCCCCTGTGCTCGCTGCCCCGTGTCCTAACTCACACCGAGTCCCGCTCACCCATCACCCCCTGTGCTCGCTGCCCCGTGTCCTAACTCACACCGAGTCCCGCTCACCCATCACCCCCTGTGCTCACTGCCCCGTGTCCTAACTCACATCGAGTCCCGCTCACCCATCACCCCCTGTGCTCACTGACCCGTGTCCTAACTCGTACCGAGTCCCGCTCACCCATCACCCCCTGTGCTCACTGACCCGTATCCTAACTCACACCGAGTCCCGCTCACCCATCACCTCCTGTGCTCACTGCCCCGTGTCCTAACTCGCACCGAGTCCCGCTCACCCATCACCCCCTGTGCTCGCTGACCGACATTGGCTCCCAGTTAAGCAACGCCTCGATTTCAAAATTCTCAGCCTTGTTTACAAATGCCTCCATGGCCCTCGCCCCTCCCTATCTCTGTAATCCCCTCCAGCCTCACAACCCCCCGAGATGTCTGCGCTCCTCTAATTCTGCCCTCCTGAGCATCCCTGATTATAATCGCTCAACCATCGGTGGCCGTGCCTTCTGTTGCCTGGGCCCCAAGCTCTGGAACTCCCTCCCTAAACCTCTCCGCCTCTCTACCCCTCTTTCCTCATTCAACATGCTCCTTAAAACCGACCTCTTTGACCCAGTTTTTAGCTACCTGCGCTAATTTCTACTTATGTGGCTCAGTGTCAAATTGTTATCGCATAATACTCCCGTGACGTGCCTCGGGACGTTGCACTACATTAAAGGCGCTATATTAACGCAAGTTGTTGTTGTTGGCTGCGTTGGTTTGGAGTTATCTTGCCGACTCTCAATATACAGGCGGGTTAATCAACACCTGTGTCTTCACCTTAACAAGACAAGTGGACAAAGCTGCTGAAATAATGCACACGAGATCCTTTGTATTATGTCCTTGGTATAATCTCGGGGGGTTTTAGGGCTGGAGGAGATTACAGAGATAGGGAGGGGCGAGGGCCATGGAGGGGTTTGTAATCAAGGATGATAATTTTGAAATCGAGGCGTTGCTTAACTGGGAGCCAATGTAGGTCAGCGAGCACAGGCTGATGGGTGAGCGGGGCTTGGTGCGAGTTAGGACATGGGTACTTATGAATGACTCCACGAGGCAATGTGTTGTACTCAAACTGTCGTGACCTTGGTCCTTTATTCCAAACTTCAGAGTGAGGCAGCCGCATAGTGGCTCCCTTTTTATACAGTCCCTGCCACCAGGGCAGGAAACCCCGGTCTCCACCAGTTGCACCCTCTAGTGGTGCCAGCATGGTATATACACAGTGTAAACCTTATTGATAGTACATCAGGTAAACAAGTCTCCATCTGATGCAACTATACAGTGACTACACAGAGAGTATATCTATAGTCTGCATATATAACACTTGGCTTTGTAAACAGAGGTATAGCGTGTGAAAGCAAGGAAGAACTGCGGCAGCTGAGGCCTTAGCTGGTGCACTGTGTCCAATTCCGGGCACCACACTTGAGGTCTTGGGAGAGGAGGGGGGGTGGAGGGAATTCGCCAGAGTGGTCCGAGGGATGAGAACTTCAATCATGTAGTAGTACTGGAGAAGCTGGGGTCGTTCTCCTTGGAGCAGGGAAGGTGAAGGGGAGATTTCACGGAGGGGCTATGATAGAGTAAATAAGGAGAAACGGTTTCCAGCCGCAGGCTAACCAGAGGGACACAGGTCGAAGGTCATTGGTAAAGGAACCAGAGAGGGTTATGTGCAGAATTTCTTCATGCAGTGAGTTGCTGATATCGGGAATGGGCTGCCTGAAAGGGCGGTGGGAGCAGATTCAATAGTAACTTTCAAACCGGGAATTGGATAAATACTTGAAAAGAATTAAAATTGGATCGCTCTGTCACGCTGGGCCGAATGGCCTCCTTCTGTGCTGTAAGATTCTATGATTCTATCCCTCTTTCTCCGACACATGCTTTAACAAAATTCTTGTTGTCTTAACATCCTCTCCACTGCTGCTCTTTATATCTTCAGCAACAACTTTCATTTGACCTTCTCCTGTCCTGTGCCTCGGCAATCAAGCAGATCCTGGACTTTCATTCTTACCCTGGGACCCTCCCATTCAGTTCAACAATTAGAGCCACAAAGTTAAACGTATCAATCTTCTATCTTACACCGGTTCACGTTCATTTCCTAATAAAATGGAGGAGGCCATTCAGCCCCTCGATCCTGTTCCGCCAATCAATGAGATCATGGCTGATCTGTGACCTGACTCCATATACCCGCCTTTGGCCCCGTATCCCCTAAAACCTCGATCAATCTCCGATTTAAAATTAACAATTGACCCCCAGCATCAATTGCCGTTTGCGAAGTGGAGTTCCAAACCTCTACCGCCCTTTGTGTGTGGAAGTGTTTCCTAACTTCACTCCTGAAAGGTCTGGCTCTAATTTTTAGACTGTTCCCCCTAGTCCTAGACTCCCCAACCAGCGAAAATAGTTTAGCTCGATCCACCCGATCAGTTCCCCTTAATATCCTGAAAACTTCGATCAAATTGCCCCTTAATGGTTTAAATTCCAGGGATTACAACATGCAAGGCAGTGAACAAGCGAGAGCCATGGGTGAAAACAGTATGTCTTGGAGTGGGACATTCTAAGATTTGTTTTGAGTTGGTGCTAATTTATTTCTCCTCACTCTGTCAACGCTCCTGAGAAAACTGGAAGTCTGAGCTGAGAATCAGTCATGGGAATCAAGCGGTTAAAAAGCTTACGGGATCCTGGGCTTCATAAACAGAGGTATAGAATACAAAAGCGTGGAAAGTATAATGAACCTATATAAAACACGGGTTCGGCCTCAACTGGAACATTGTGTCCAATTCTGGGCATCGCACTTTAGGAAGGATGTGAAGGCCTTAGAGAGGGCGCAGAAAAGATTTACGAGAATGGTTCCGGGGGTGAGGGACTTCAGTTACGTGGATAGACTGGAGAAGCTGGGACTGTTCTCCTTGGAGCAGAGAAGGTTGAGAGGAGATTTGATCGAGGTGTTCAAAATCATGAGGGGTCTGGACAGAGTAGTGAGAGAGAAACTGTTCCCATTGGCGGAAGGGTCGAGAACCAGAGGACACAGATTTAAGGCGATTGGCAGAAGAACCAAAGGTGACATGAGGAAAACCGTTTTTACCCAGCGAGTGGTTAGGATCTGGAATGCGCTGCCTGAGAGGGTGGTGGAGGCAGACTCAATCATGGTTTTCAAAAGGGAGTTGGATAAGTATCTGAAGGTAAAATAAACTGCAGGGCTACGGGGAAAGGGCGGGGGAGTGGGACTGGCTGAGAGTCGACACGGGCTCGATGGGCCGAATGGCCTCCCGTGCTGTAACCGTTCTATGATTTGAGGTGGAATAAACTGCGGGTAAATTTGTCCCTGCAAAGAATGAAACTGCTTCTCATTATGAGCGACACAGGAAGTGTTACAAAAGGCCCACATTATGCGCAAGACTTTTAATATGAACTTTTTTTTCAAAACAAAGCAAGTGTTTGTGATCTTACAAACTGAGCCCAACAGTTGAGTTTCTGTTCTCAATTAACGCTTACTCAATTCCTGCCATCCATTATCCCCTAATTTAATCTAATTCATTAAGTCACTTCTGACTAATTGAGAGCATCTGTTTTGCGACACAAGGCACTCTGTTTTCTTGGAGAGGTCTCATGTGTTCCACTTTTGCCTCAATTCCCATTAATGTCAAAATATATTTGGAGTCGTTCTGTCGCCTGTAATGTATTTGCTTCGTGGATTCTTTGCTTAAGAATTCATAGCAACATATTGCTATTTAAGAACCAGTTGGTTTATTAGCAAAGGTTTAACAATCACACGACACAGTACCAGTTCATCCACCAGGCTCACAACCACCTGCCCCATTGTGGATCCCCCGAACCCAACTGGCTGGGGTTTTATTGAGTCTTGTGACCATCACATGACCGGCTAAGCCACTCCCAACTCAACAGCTCTACCAACCTGTGAGCGTACTCACAGGGGCATACGTTCCACCTGCCTTATCGTAGTGATCGCTGTCTGCCTCACCCACCCTGCAAGCTCACCTTTTTCCTGGATAATGTAAAGTCCTGACCCTGCAGCACAGACTCACACGAGGCACATACTGAAGGCAAGGTCACCCTGGACCTGCACCTTTATTTCACAGCTCTCGAGTGCCTCACTTGCCTGAGACCTGCCTTTATATACCTGTGTGGAACAGGTATGCAGTGTCTCCTGCAAGTGCACCCCTGGTGGTAAGGTATGCTTATTGTTACAGGTCATCTCTAGTTACAGTCATGTATAGCATGGTAAGATACAGTTATATACAGTGGTGTGAGATACATGACAGAATATGCCAGATATCTCCTCACTCCTCCCTCCTTCCCGGCTATCACCGGTGACTCCTCGTTCAACGCTCTGGGACGCTCTGCCTAGCCATCTCTCCGCTTTGCTGCCTCTCTCCCTGCTTTCAGAGGGGAGCAGGGATGGGGCGGAGGGGATGGGGCGGAGGGGAGGGGGGGGCGCGGGGTGGTGGGGAGAGGGGTGCACAGTTGGTGGCGTGATCCTAAAACGTTGCAAGACAAGAAGGGGTTCAGAGGCTGTAGCAGCACGTGGGTCGGTCCACAGGTACCGGGGCGTGGGGTCGGGTGGGGGTGAGAGTTTAAAGTCAGCGCGGAGATAGGGCGGGGCTGCGGTAAGTGAGGTCAGGGAGGTCAGAGTGGAGGGGAGTCTGGGATTCCAGGGGTTGGCTTATGAGGAGAGATTTCACAAAACTAGGCTGGTAAGCCATGAAATATCGACAGTTCAGGGGTGATTTGATTGACGTTTTTAAGAACTGATCGAGTAGTTAGAGAGAAACATTTTCTGCTGGTGGGGGGGTGGGGTGTCGAGGACAAGGGGCCATCGACTAACAATCAGAGCCAGGCCGTTCAGGAGAGAAGTTCGGAAACATTTCCTCACACAAAGAGTGGGAGAAATGTGGAACTCTCTCCCATGAAAAGCAGTCTTTGCTCACTCAATTAATCATTTCCAATCCAAGATCGATAGATTTTTGCTGGACAAGAGTATAAAAAGATATCGAGCCAAAGTAGACGGGTGGAGTTAAGATACAGATCAGCCTTGATGGAACTAAAGGCTCGAGGGGCTGAATGGCCTCCTCCTGTTCCTGTGTAACAGGCTCGAGGGGCTGAATGGCCTCCTCCTGTTCCTGTGTAACAGGCTCGAGGGGCTGAATGGCCTCCTACTGTTCCTGTGTAACAGGCTCGAGGGGCTGAATGGCCTCCTCCTGTTCCTGTGTAACAGGCTCGAGGGGCTGAATGGCCTCCTCCTGTTCCTGTGTAACAGGCTCGAGGGGCTGAATGGCCTCCTACTGTTCCTGTGTAACAGGCTCGAGGGGCTGAATGGCCTCCTACTGTTCCTGTGTAACAGGCTCGAGGGGCTGAATGGCCTCTTGTTCCTAATTCTTAATATCAACCTTTATTTTTCACAAACCGCATCCCTTTGCCTTAACCGCTCTTTTATCTGTCTTTTTTTGACCAATCCTCTTCCCATTCTCTTTTCCTCTGCTAAAAGCAATTTTTTTAAACTTTAAAACAATCAAGCCGTAAATAATTTGTCGGCTTTAAAAGCCTTGGGGGGTAAATTCGGGGGGGCCCTGTTTGGGGCGTTAACTTTTGAAATTGGAACAATGAGCGTCAGGTGCCAATGACTGTCAGCGTTCTCTAAATTGGGCGTTAGGGGGAGGGGGAGTGTTACATCAAGCGCTACCAGGTCCCTTGGCATGCTAAAGGACGCAGGCGGGGTGGGAACGGAGAGGCACAGAATCCGAGGCTCCACAGCGCCCTTAAAGGGAAAGGCCATCGCTGCTGGCTCTGCATTGGGCCCAGTGAACTGGTCCCCGTGGCAGCCCCGATCTGGCCCGACCCGCCCCGCACACTCCCGCCAACCTGCCCCGCATACTCCCGCCATCCGGCCCTGCACACTCCTCCCGCCATCCGGTCCCGCGCACTCCCGCCAACCCGCCCCGCACACTCCTCCCGCCATCCGGTCCCGCGCACTCCCGCCATTTGGCCCGATTCAGCTCCACTCACTCCCGCCATCCGGGCCCGGTCCTGCCCGGTCATCCCCACGCACTGGGACAGAGCCCGGCTGATCCATCGCGGCCAAAGAGCAATGAGAAACATTGAAATAGGACGTAGCAACAATGATCGGACTTACCTCGGCCACCTCCCCTTTAACCTGCCGCCCCGCCCCGCCCCTCCCCCGCCACCACAAGCCCCCGGCCCCCCAATCGACGCCTCCTGTCTCCAGCTGTCGGTGTCGTCGCCCCGGCGATGCTGCAGGGGGCGGGACCCAAGTTCGGGTCCGGGGGGGGGGGGGGGGCGCGATGTGCGCGGCGATGACGTGAGTGGCTAGCGGCTCGATATCGCCCCCTGGAGGCGATAACAGGAAGCCAGTTTCTGATCTTTTCTCGCCAGCGCCACCTAGGCTGGAGGGGCCTGTCGGAGGTCTGGAAGAGGCCACAGTGCCATTCGCCGCGGGGACCCACCTCCAGGGAGTCAATCAGCGAAACCAATGAAAACCAGCAGGAACACGTGTCCGGAAAGCACGATGGAAGCTATCTGGCAGAAGAAGTTACAGGAAGATGTGCCGCTCACATTAAATGCAAAGACTAAACTTCTCATTAAAAAATGCAAAATAAGCTCAAGGGTTAATTTCCAGAGGGGTAGAATTGAAAAGCAGGGAAGTTAACTTAAACTTGTGTAGAACCTGGGTCAGACCACAACACATCACAACAAGGATACAGAGACATGGGGGAAGGTGCAAGGCAGATTTATAAGAATGATACGGGAACAGGAAAGACGGAAGAGGCTGGGTCTTCTCCCGCAAGAGACGGCTGAGGAGTGAACGATTACAGGTACAGCATCCAGAATCCGGAACCTGCGGGACCAAGGCCGTTCCCGATTCCGGGCTTTTCCGATCTTTCCATCGTCTTTCTGACGTCACGAATCTGGAAACACCCGAGCCCAGGTTCAGGTATTTCCGGATTCCGGAACGCCAGAAAGGGGGTTGGTGGGGGGGGAGGGGGGGAGAGAGGGGGGGAGGGGGTTTCCCCGCTCAGGAGCTGTTGGGGTCGGCGGGCCCCGTCGCGGAGGAGGTGTTGGGGCGAGCCAGCGAGGAGGCCCCGAGGTCGGGCAGCGGCAGCAAGCGGGGCGAGGGGGCGGCGAGGCGGGGCCCCGAGGTCAGCAGGGGTCGGCGGGCCCGCATTCCGGAGCATTCCGGATTCCGGAACTCCGGACTTTGGACGCCGCACCTGCAGAGGCTTTTAAAATGATGAAGGGGGTTTGAAAGGGTTTGACAGAGAAAGGCCGTTTGCACTTGTCGGGGTGTCCGAAACTAGGGGCCATCAATATAAGGTGGTCCCTGATAAATCCAATGGGGAATTCAGGAGAGGGGTGAGAATGTGGAACTCGCTGCCACAGGGAGGGGTTGAGGCGAATAGTATCGATGCATTTAAGGGGAAACTGGATAAACACATGAGGGAGAAGGGAATAGAGGGATATGGTGATGGGGTGAGATGGAGAGGGGTGGGAGGATGCTCGAGTGGAACATAAACACTGGCACGGAGCCAATGGGCCGAATGGCCTGTTTCTGTGCTGTACATAGAAACATAGAAACATAGAAAATAGGTGCAGGAGTAGGCCATTCAGCCCTTCGAGCCTGCACCACCATTCAATGAGTTCATGGCTGATCATGCAACTTCAGTACCCCATTCCTGCCTTCTCTCCATACCCCTTGATCCCTTTAGCCGTAAGGGCCACATCTAACTCCCTTTTAACGAACGAACTGGTCTCAACAACTTTCCCTGGTAGAGAATTCCACAGGTTCACAATTCTCTGAGTGAAGAAGTTTCTCCTCATCTCGGTCCTAAATGGCTTATCCCTTATCCTTAGACTGTGACTCCTGGTTCTGGACTTCCCCAACATCGGGAACATTCTTCCTGCATCTAACCTGTCCAATCCCGTCAAAATTTTATATGTTTGTAGGAGATCCCCTCTCATTCTTCTAAATTCCAGTGAATATAAGCCTACTCGATCCAGTCTTTCTTCATATGTCAGTCCTGCCATCCCGGGAATCAGTCTGGTGAACCTTCGCTGCACTCCCTCAATAGCAAGAATGTCCTTCCTGAGATTAGGAGACCAAAACTGCACACACAATAATTCTGTGAAATATATTACCGGCCAGTCTCTCATGGCCCTGCACACAGTGATCCCCGGAGAATATGCTCCCTGGTTTACATGTGTCGACGCCGTGATGTTGCTGCCCCTCTGTGTCTCAGCTCTTCCCCCTCTCCGGCGTGTTCCGGAACCCCGCGGGCAGGTGCAGTGATCGGGGGTGAGCTTCAGCCCGAGAGCGCGGTGCGTTAACGGGCATTGTGCCCCCGCCCGCGCGCCATCCCGCCCGCACTGAATCAGTGGGCGATGGGACGCAGAACATCTGCCTCAGATGTGGCATCAGAACAGTCACTCGCGTCCCATTGTCTCACTCAGACACGGACTCCGCTTAAACAAATATACTCCCGATAAATTTTACCTCAATAAAGCTTCTTAAATTTGCCCTCCTGTTTTCAAAAGGATCTGAAGAAAAGCTACTTCGTAGAAAGTGCTCGAAGCTAAAGAGAAATATTCCATCGTATGGCTGACTGGGAGGTGATGATGCATCCTGGTAAATTGGGTGCCCCGCACGTGCTCAGACTGGGCACGCAGAATCCGTCTCACAGAGTGTGTGTGTGTGAGTGTGTGTGTGTGTGTGTGTGAGTGTGAGTGTGAATGTGTGTGAGTGTGAGTGTGAATGTGTGAGTGTAAGCGTGTGAGCGTGTGAGTGTGAGTGTGAGTGAGCGTGTGTGTGCGTGTGAGCGTGTGCGAGCATGTGTGAGTGTGTGGGTGTGAGTGTGAGCGTGTATGAGTGTGTGAGTGTGAGTGTGTGTGTGAGTGTGAGTGTGAGAGTGTGTGTGAGAGTGTGTGTGAGTGTGTTTGTGAATGTGAGTGTGTCTGAGTGTGAGCGTGTGAATGTGTGTGTGAGTGTGTGTGTGAGTGTGATTGTGTGTGTGAGTGTGTGAGTGTGAGAGTGTGTGAGTGTGTGAGTGTGTGTGAGTGTGTGTGTGAATGTGAGTGTGTGAGTGTGTATGTGAGTGTTAGTGTGTGAATGTGTGTGTGTGTGAGTGTGTGTGTGAGTGTGTGTGTGAGAGTGTGTGTGTGTGTGTGTGTGAGTTTATGAGTGTCTGTGTGAGTGGGAGTGTGTGTGTGTGAGTGTGTGTGTTTGTGAGTGTGAGTGTGTGTGTGAATGTGAGTGTGTGTGTGAGTGTGTGTGAGTGTGTGTGTGTGAGAGAGTGAGTGTGTGTGTGTGTGTGAGTGTGTGTGGGGTGTGTGTGTGTGAGTGTGAGTGTGTGAGTGTGTGTGTGTGTGTGTGAATGTGTGTGTGAGTGTGAGTGTGTGTGTGAGTGTGTGTGTGTGAGTTTGTGAGTGTCTGTGTGAGTGTGTGAATGTGTGTGAATGTGTGTGAGTGTGTGTGTGGGAGTGTGTGTGTGTGTGAGTGTGTGTGTGTGAGAGAGTGAGACAGTGTGTGATTGTGTGTGTGAGTGTGTGAGAGTATGTGTGAGTGTGTGTGTGAATGTGAGTGTGTGAGAGTGAGTGTGTGAGTGTGAGTGTGTGAGTGTGAGTGTGTATGTGAGAGTGAGAGAGTGTGTGATTGTGTGTGTGAGTGTGTGAGAGTATGTGTGAGTGTGTGTGTGAATGTGAGTGTGTGAGTGTGTGTGTGTGAGAGAGTGTGTGTGTGTGAGTGTGTATGTGAGTGTGTATGTGAGTGTGTGTGTGAGTGTGTGAGTGTGTGTGTGTGAGTGTGTATGTGAGTGTGAGTGTGCGTGTGTGAGTGTGTATGTGAGTGTGAGTGTTTGTGTGAGTGTGTGAGTGTGTGTGTGTGTATGTGAGTGTGTGAGTGTGAGTGTGTATGTGAGTGTGAGTGTGTGTATGTGAGTGTGTGAGTGAGTGTGTGCGCGAGTGTGAGTAAAAGCGAGAGAGTTGTGCAGCTCACACACAGCCGTGGCCACAGACATAGGCTGGTGCTCAGCAGTGCTTGTATGCCTCGATGGAAGGTGAAACGTTCCCCTTGGGCTGTAAATACAAAACTAACACCGCGGGAGGGGGTAATCTGCCCTTTGAGCTGCATTGTAGACTATATTCATGGCTGGATCACGCTGCAATCCTGGGACAGTGCGGTGGAAGGAACATCGACAAGGTAAAACGAAATGAACATTTGACTGAGAAACAAAGTCAGTGCCATTCTCCTGAAGGCAGAGATTAATGAAATGGAATTTTGTTAATTGCAAAGCGCTGATAACAGGGATGTGTGTCCATGCCTCGGCTATCTGTGTACTACATGATAATTTGATTTCTTGCAGCAATGTATGCCATGGTACAGTTCCTTTGCTGAATCCAATTTGCCATAGATGGAGCTGATTGTGCCCAATTATGCTTCCTGTCATGTTCCTCACATGGTCCTGTACATGCGAAGGTTGCAAAGTGGAGGCAGTCTTTCTCTTTGCGTGTTTGATGTGTAAGTGGTTGATGCACACTTTCACTCACAAGTCACCACAGGCACACCACAAGATACACCGCAGCAACTCGCCAAGGCTTCTTCGGCAGCACCTCCCAAACCCGCCACCTCTACCGCCTAGAGGGACAAGAGCAGCAGGTGCATGGGAACACCACCACCTCCACGTTCCCCTCCCAGTCACACACCATCCCGACTTGGAAATATATCGGCCGTTCCTTCATCGTCGCTGGGTCACAATCCTGGAACTCCCTCCCTAACAGCACTGTGGGAGCACCTTCACCACACGGACTGTAGCGGTTCAAGAAGGCGGCTCACCACCACCTTCTCAAGGGGCAATTAGGGACGGGCAATAAATGCCGGCCTTGCCAGCGACGCCCACATCCCAGGAACCATTTATTTTTTTAAACAGGGACAACGAAAGAAGCTTTGTACCTCCTCAGGTGGCAAGGCAGGTTTATCCAGTCAGTAGCTGAGCCACACTGAGCAGGGTCGCAGGGTCAGTCCGTGAAGAGTTCAATAATTCCCCCCTCAGGACTGTGCTGAATGGTGGATGTATGAGATCAGGTACAAGATGTAACCGTCGCTCTCTCACCGTCGCTCTCTCACCGTCGCTCTCTCAGCATCGCTCTCTCACCGTCACTCTCTCACCGTGTCGCTCTCTCACCGACGCTCTCTCACCGTCGCTCTCTCACCGTGTCGCTCTCTCACCGTCGCTCTCTCACCGTCGCTCTCTCACCATCGCTCTCTCACCATCGCTCTCTCAGCGTCGCTCTCTCACCGTCGCTCTCTCACCGTCGCTCTCTCAGCATCGCTCTCTCAGCATCGCTCTCTCACCGTCGCTCTCTCAGCATCGCTCTCTCACCGTCACTCTCTCACCGTGTCGCTCTCTCACCGACGCTTTCTCACCGTCGCTCTCTCAGCATCGCTCTCTCACCGTCACTCTCTCACCGTGTCGCTCTCTCACCGTGTCGCTCTCTAACCGTCGCTCTCTCACCGTCGCACTCTCACCGTCGCTCTCTCACCATGTCACTCTCTCACCGTCGCTCTCTCACCTTGTCGCTCTCTCACCGTCGCTCTCTCACCGTGTCGCTCTCTAACCGTCGCTCTCTCACCGTCGCTCTCTCACCGTCGCTCTCTCACCATGTCACTCTCTCACCGTCGCTCTCTCACCGTGTCGCTCTCTCACCGTCACTCTCTCACCGTGTCGCTCTCTAACCGTCGCTCTCTCAGCGTCGCTCTCTCACCGTGTCGCTCTCTCACCGTCGCTCTCTCAGCGTCGCTCTCTCACAGTCGCTCTCTCACCGTGTCGCTCTCTAACCGTCGCTCTCTCACCGTCGCTCTCTCACCGTCGCTCTCTCACCGTCGCTCTCTCAGCGTCGCTCTCTCACCGTCACTCTCTCACCGTGTCGCTCTCTAACCGTGTCGCTCTCTCACCGTCGCTCTCTCAGCGTCGCTCTCTCACAGTCGCTCTCTCACCGTGTCGCTCTCTAACCGTCGCTCTCTCACCGTCGCTCTCTCACCGTCGCTCTCTCACCGTCGCTCTCTCAGCGTCGCTCTCTCACCGTCACTCTCTCACCGTGTCGCTCTCTCACCGTGTCGCTCTCTCACCGTCGCTCTCTCAGCGTCGCTCTCTCACAGTCGCTCTCTCACCGTGTCGCTCTCTAACCGTCGCTCTCTCACCGTCGCTCTCTCACCGTGTCACTCTCTCACCGTCGCTCTCTCACCGTCGCTCTCTCACCGTCGCTCTCTCAGCGTCGCTCTCTCACCGTCGCTCTCTCACCGTGTCGCTCTTTCACCGTCACTCTCTCACCGTGTCGCTCTCTCACCTTCGCTCTCTCACCGTCGCTCTCTCACCGTCGCTCTCTCACCGTCACTCTCTCACCGTCGCTCTCTCACCGTGTCACTCTCTCACCGTCGCTCTCTCACCGTTGCTCTCTCACCGTGTCGCTCTCTCACCATTGCTCTCTCACCGTCGCTCTCTCACCGTCGCTCTCTCACCGTGTCGTTCTCTCACCGACGCTCTCTCACCGTCGCTCTCTCACCGTCACTCTCTCACCGTCACTCTCTCACCATCGCTCTCTCACCGTCGCTCTCCCACCGTCACTCTCTCACCATCGCTCTATCACCATGTCACTCTCTCACCGTCGCTCTCTCACCGTTGCTCTCTCACCGTCACTCTCTCACCGTGTCGCTCTCTCACCATGTCACTCTCTCACCGTCGCTCTCTCACCGTCGCTCTCTCACCATGTCACTCTCTCACCGTCGCTCTCTCACCATCGCTCTCTCACCATGTCGCTCTCTCACCGTCGCTCTCTCACCGTCGCTCTCTCACCATGTCGCTCTCTCACCGTCGCTCTCTCACCGTCGCTCTCTCACAGTGTCGCTCTCTCACCGCAATCTCTCACCGTCGCTCTCTCACGGTCACTCTCTCACCGTCACTCTCTCACCGTGACGCTCTCTCACCATGTCGCTCTCTCACCGTCGCTCTCTCACCGTCACTCTCCACCGTGTCGCTCTCTCACCGTCACTCTCTCACCGTCACTCTCTCACCGACGCTCTCTCACCGTGTCGCTCTCTCACCGTCGCTCTCTCACCGTTGCTCTCTATCACCGTCGCTCTCTCACCGTCGCTCTCTCACCGTCGCTCTCTCACCGCACTCTCTCACCGTCGCTCTCTCACCGTCGCTCTCTCACCGTCACACTCTCACCGTGTCGCTCTCTCACCGTCACTCTCTCACCGTGTCGCTCTCTCACCGTCGCTCTCTCACCGTCGCTCTCTATCACCATCGCTCTCTCACCGTCGCTCTCTATCACCGTCGCTCTCTCACCGTCGCTCTCTCACCGTCGCTCTCTCACCGTCGCTCTCTCACCATCGCTCTCTCACCGTCGCTCTCTATCACCGTCGCTCTCTCACCGTCGCTCTCTATCACCGTCGCTCTCTCACCGTCGCTCTCTCACCGTCGCTCTCTCACCGTGTCGCTCTCTCACCGTCGCTCTCTCACCGTGTCGCTCTCTCACTGTCGCTCTCTCACCGTCGCTCTCTCACCGTCGCTCTCTCACCGTCACTCTCTCACCGTGTTGCTCCCTCACCGTCGTTCTCTCACCGTCACTCTCTCACCGTCACTCTCTCACCGTCACTCTCTCACCGTCACTCTCTCACCGTGACGGTCTCTCACTATGTCGCTCTCTCACCGTCACTCTCTCACCGTGACGGTCTCTCACTATGTCGCTCTCTCACCGTCGCTCTCTCACCGTCGCTCTCTCACCGTCGCTCTCTCACCGCAATCTCTCACCGTCGCTCTCTCACCGTCACTCTCTCACCGCAATCTCTCACCGTCGCTCTCTCACCGTCACTCTCTCACCGTCACTCTCTCACCGTGACGGTCTCTCACTATGTCGCTCTCTCACCGTCACTCTCTCACCGTGACGGTCTCTCACTATGTCGCTCTCTCACCGTCGCTCTCTCAGCGTCGCTCTCTCACCGTCGCTCTCTCACCGCAATCTCTCACCGTCGCTCTCTCACCGTCGCTCTCTCACCGTCACTCTCTCACCGTGACGCTCTCTCACCATGTCGCTCTCTCACCGTGTCGCTCTCTCACCGTCACTCTCTCACCGTCACTCTCTCACCATGTCGCTCTCCACCGTGTCGCTCTCTCACCGTCACTCTCTCACCGTCGCTCTCTCACCGTCGCTCTCTCACCGTCACTCTCTCACCGTCACTCTCTCACCGTCGCTCTCTCACCATCACTCTCTCACCGTCACTCTCTCATCGTCGCTCACTCACCATGTCGCTCTCTAACCGTCGCTCTCCATCACCGTCGCTCTCTCACCGTCGCTCTCTCACCGTCACTCTCTCACCGTCACTCTCTCACCATCGCTCTCTCACTGTCGCTCTCTCACCGTCACTCTCTCACCATCGCTCTATCACCATGTCACTCTCTCACCGTCGCTCTCTCACCGTTGCACTCTCACCGTCACTCTCTCACCGTGTCGCTCTCTCACCATGTCACTCTCTCACCGTCGCTCTCTCACCGTCGCTCTCTCACCATGTCACTCTCTCACCGTCGCTCTCTCACCATCGCTCTCTCACCATGTCGCTCTCTCACCGTCGCTCTCTCACCGTCGCTCTCTCACCATGTCGCTCTCTCACCGTCGCTCTCTCACCGTAGCTCTCTCACAGTGCCGCTCTCTCACCGCAATCTCTCACCGTCGCTCTCTCACGGTCACTCTCTCACCGTCACTCTCTCACCGTGACGCTCTCTCACCATGTCGCTCTCTCACTGTCGCTCTCTATCACCATCGCTCTCTCACCGTCGCTCTCTATCACCATCGCTCTCTCACCGTCGCTCTCTCACCGTCGCTCTCTCACCGTCGCTCTCTCACCATCGCTCTCTCACCGTCGCTCTCTATCACCGTCGCTCTCTCACCGTCGCTCTCTATCACCGTCGCTCTCTCACCGTCGCTCTCTCACCGTCGCTCTCTCACCGTGTCGCTCTCTCACTGTCGCTCTCTCACCGTGTCGCTCTCTCACTGTCGCTCTCTCACCGTCGCTCTCTCACCGTCGCTCTCTCACCGTCACTCTCACACCGTGTTGCTCCCTCACCGTCGTTCTCTCACCGTCACTCTCTCACCGTCACTCTCTCACTGTCACTCTCTCACCGTGACGGTCTCTCACTATGTCGCTCTCTCACCGTCACTCTCTCACCGTGACGGTCTCTCACTATGTCGCTCTCTCACCGTCGCTCTCTCACCGTCGCTCTCTCACCGTCGCTCTCTCACCGCAATCTCTCACCGTCGCTCTCTCACCGTCACTCTCTCACCGCAATCTCTCACCGTCGCTCTCTCACCGCCACTCTCTCACCGTCACTCTCTCACCGTGACGGTCTCTCACTATGTCGCTCTCTCACCGTCATTCTCTCACCGTGACGGTCTCTCACTATGTCGCTCTCTCACCGTCGCTCTCTCACCGTCGCTCTCTCACCGTCACTCTCACACCGTCACTCTCTCACCGTGACGCTCTCTCACCATGTCGCTCTCTCACCGTGTCGCTCTCTCACCGTCACTCTCTCACCGTCACTCTCTCACCATGATGCTCTCCACCGTGTCGCACTCTCAACGTCACTCTCTCACCGTCGCTCTCTCACCGTCGCTCTCTATCACCGTCGCTCTCTCACCGTCGCTCTCTCACCGTCGCTCTCTCACCGTGTCGCTCTCTCACCGTCGCTCTCTATCACCGTCGCTCTCTCACCGTCGCTCTCTCACCGTCGCTCTCTCACCGCATTCTCTCATCGTCGCTCTCTCACCGTGCCGCTCTCTCACCGTCGCTCTCTCACCGTCGCTCTCTATCACCGTCGCTCTCTCACCGTCGCTCTCTATCACCGTCGCTCTCTCACCGTCGCTCTCTCACCGTCGCTCTCTATCACCGTCGCTCTCTCACAGCGCTCTCTCATCGTCACTCTTACATCGTCGCTCTCTCGCCGTGTCGCTCTCTCACCGTGTCGCTCTCTCACCGTCCCTCTCTGACCGTGTCGCTCTCTCACCATGTCGCTCTCTCACCGCACTCTCTCACCGTCGCTCTCTCACCGTCACTCTCTCACCGTCACTCTCTCACCGTGTCGCTCTCTCACCGTGTCGCTCTCTCACCATCGCTCTCTCACCGTCGCTCTCTCACCGTCGCTCTCTCACCGTCACTCTCTCACCGTGTCGCTCTCTCACCATCGCTCTCTCACCATCGCTCTCTCACCGTCGCTCTCTCACCACACTCTCTCACCGTGTCGCTCTCTCACCGTGTCGCTCTCTCACCGTCGCTCTCTCACCGTCGCTCTCTCACCGTCACTCTCTCACCGTGTTGCTCCCTCACCGTCGTTCCCTCACCGTCGCTCTCTCACCGTCACTCTCTCACCCTGTCGCTCTCTCACCATGTTTCTCTCTCACCGTTGCTCTCTCACCGTCAATCTCTCACCGCGTCGCTCTCTCACCGTCGCTCTGTCACCGTCGCTCTCTCACCGTCACTCTCTCACCGTCACTCTATCACCGTCACTCTTTCACCGTGTCACTCTCTCACCGTCACTCTCTCACCGTCGCTCTCTCACCATCGCTCTCTCACTGTCGCTCTCTTACCGTCACTCTCTCACCGTGTCACTCTGTCACCGTCACTCTCTCACCGTGTCTCGCTCTCACCGTCGCTCTCTCACCGTTGCTCTCTCACCGTCGCTCTCTCACTGTGTCACTCTCTCACCGTCGCTCTCTCACCGCCGCTCTCTCACCGCACTCTCTCACCGTCGCTCTCCCACCGTCACTCTCTCACCATGTCGCTCTCTCACCGTCGCTCTCTCCGTGTCGCTCTCTCACCGTGTCGCTCTCTCACCGTCACTCCCTCACCGTCGCTCTCTCACCGTGTCGCTCTCTCACCGTCGCTCTCTCACCGTTGCTCACTCACCATGTCGCTCTCTAACCGTCGCTCTCCATCACCGTCGCTCTCTCACCGTCGTTCTCTCACCGTCGCTCTCTCACCGTCACTCTCTCACCGTCACTCTCTCACCGTCGCTCTCTCACCGTCACTCTCTCACCGTCACTCTCTCACCGTCGCTCACTCACCATGTCGCTCTCTAACCGTCGCTCTCTCACCGTCGCTCTCTCACCGTCGCTCTCTCACCGTCGCTCTCTCACCATCACTCTCTCACCGTGTCGCTCTCTCACCATCGCTCTCTCACCATCGCTCTCTCACCGTCGCTCTCTCACCGCACTCTCTCACCGTGTCGCTCTCTCACCGTGTCGCTCTCTCACCGTCGCTCTCTCACCGGCGCTCTCTCCCCGTCACTCTCTCACCGTGTTGCTCCCTCACCGTCATTCCCTCACCGTCGCTCTCTCACCGTCACTCTCTCACCCTGTCGCTCTCTCACCATGTTTCTCTCTCACCGTTGCTCTCTCACCGTCAATCTCTCACCGCGTCGCTCTCTCACCATCGCTCTGTCACCGTCGCTCTCTCACCGTCACTCACTCACCGTCACTCTCTCACCGTCACTCTATCACCGTCACTCTCTCACCGCGTCGCTCTCTCACCATCGCTCTGTCACCGTCGCTCTCTCACCGTCACTCTCTCACCGTCACTCTCTCACCGTCGCTCACTCACCATGTCGCTCTCTAACCGTCGCTCTCTCACCGTCACTCACTCACCGTCACTCTCTCACCGTCGCTCTCTCACCGTCACTCTCTCACCGTCGCTCTCTCACCATCGCTCTCTCACTGTCGCTCTCTTACCGTCACTCTCTCACCGTGTCACTCTGTCACCGTCACTCTCTCACCGTGTCTCGCTCTCACCGTCGCTCTCTCACCGTTGCTCTCTCACCGTCGCTCTCTCACTGTGTCACTCTCTCACCGTCGCTCTCTCACCGCCGCTCTCTCACCGTCACTCACTCACCGTCACTCTCTCACCGTCACTCTATCACCGTCACTCTCTCACCGTGTCGCTCTCTCACCGTCGCTCTCTCCGTGTCGCTCTCTCACCGTGTCGCTCTCTCACCGTCACTCCCTCACCGTCGCTCTCTCACCGTCGCTCTCTCACCGTCACTCTCTGACCTGTGTTGCTCCCTCACCGTCGTTCCCTCACCGTCGCTCTCTCACCGTCACTCTCTCACCCTGTCGCTCTCTCACCATGTTTCTCTCTCACCGTTGCTCTCTCACCGTCAATCTCTCACCGCGTCGCTCTCTCACCGTCGCTCTGTCACCGTCGCTCTCTCACCGTCACTCTCTCACCGTCACTCTATCACCGTCACTCTTTCACCGTGTCACTCTCTCACCGTCACTCTCTCACCGTCGCTCTCTCACCATCGCTCTCTCACTGTCGCTCTCTTACCGTCACTCTCTCACCGTGTCACTCTGTCACCGTCACTCTCTCACCGTGTCTCGCTCTCACCGTCGCTCTCTCACCGTTGCTCTCTCACCGTCGCTCTCTCACTGTGTCACTCTCTCACCGTCGCTCTCTCACCGCCGCTCTCTCACCGCACTCTCTCACCGTCGCTCTCCCACCGTCACTCTCTCACCATGTCGCTCTCTCACCGTCGCTCTCTCCGTGTCGCTCTCTCACCGTGTCGCTCTCTCACCGTCACTCCCTCACCGTCGCTCTCTCACCGTGTCGCTCTCTCACCGTCGCTCTCTCACCGTTGCTCACTCACCATGTCGCTCTCTAACCGTCGCTCTCCATCACCGTCGCTCTCTCACCGTCGTTCTCTCACCGTCGCTCTCTCACCGTCACTCTCTCACCGTCACTCTCTCACCGTCGCTCTCTCACCGCACTCTCTCACCGTGTCGCTCTCTCACCGTGTCGCTCTCTCACCGTCGCTCTCTCACCGGCGCTCTCTCCCCGTCACTCTCTCACCGTGTTGCTCCCTCACCGTCATTCCCTCACCGTCGCTCTCTCACCGTCACTCTCTCACCCTGTCGCTCTCTCACCATGTTTCTCTCTCACCGTTACTCTCTCACCGTCAATCTCTCACCGCGTCGCTCTCTCACCATCGCTCTGTCACCGTCGCTCTCTCACCGTCACTCACTCACCGTCACTCTCTCACCGTCACTCTATCACCGTCACTCTCTCACCGTGTCACTCTCTCACCGTCACTCTCTCACCGTCGCTCTCTCACCATCGCTCTCTCACTGTCGCTCTCTTACCGTCACTCTCTCACCGTGTCACTCTGTCACCGTCACTCTCTCACCGTGTCTCGCTCTCACCGTCGCTCTCTCACCGTTGCTCTCTCACCGTCGCTCTCTCACTGTGTCACTCTCTCACCGTCGCTCTCTCACCGCCGCTCTCTCACCGTCACTCACTCACCGTCACTCTCTCACCGTCACTCTATCACCGTCACTCTCTCACCGTGTCGCTCTCTCACCGTCGCTCTCTCCGTGTCGCTCTCTCACCGTGTCGCTCTCTCACCGTCACTCCCTCACCGTCGCTCTCTCACCGTGTCGCTCTCTCACCGTCGCTCTCTCACCGTCGCTCACTCACCATGTCGCTCTCTAACCGTCGCCCTCCATCACCGTCGCTCTCTCACCGTCGCTCTCTCACCGTCGCTCTCTCACCGTCACTCTCTCACCGTCACTCTCTCACCATCGCTCTCTCACCGTCACTCTCTCACCGTCACTCTCTCACCGTCGCTCACTCACCATGTCGCTCTCTAACCGTCGCTCACCATCACCGTCGCTCTCTCACCGTCGCTCTCTCACCGTCGCTCTCTCACCGTCGCTCTCTCACCGTCGCTCACTCACCGTGTCGCTCTCGAACCGTTGCTCTCCATCACCGTCGCTCTCTCACCGCGCTCTCTCACCGCAATCTCTCACCGTCGCTCTCTCACCGTCACTCTCTCACCGTCACTCTCTCACCGTGACGCTCTCTCACCGTGTCGCCCTCTCACCGTCACTCTCTCACCATGTCGCTCTCTCACCGTCGCTCTCTCACCGTCGCTCTCTCACCGTGTCGCTCTCTCACCATCGCTCTCTCACCGTCGCTCTATCACCATGTCGCTCTCTAACCGTCGCCCTCCATCACCGTCGCTCTCTCACCGTCGCTCTCTCACCGTCGCTCTCTCACCGTCACTCTCTCACTGTCACTCTCTCACCGTCGCTCTCTCACCGTCACTCTCTCACCGTCACTCTCTCACCGTCGCTCACTCACCATGTCGCTCTCTAACCGTCGCTCACCATCACCGTCGCTCTCTCACCGTCGCTCTCTCACCGTCGCTCTCTCACCGTCGCTCACTCACCGTGTCACTCTCGAACCGTTGCTCTCCATCACCGTCGCTCTCTCACCGCGCTCTCTCACCGCAATCTCTCACCGTCGCTCTCTCACCGTCACTCTCTCACCGTCACTCTCTCACCGTGACGCTCTCTCACCGTGTCGCCCTCTCACCGTCACTCTCTCACCATGTCGCTCTCTCACCGTCGCTCTCTCACCGTCGCTCTCTCACCGTGTCGCTCTCTCACCATCGCTCTCTCACCGTCGCTCTATCACCGTGTCGCTCTCTCACCGTCGCTCTCTCACCATGTCGCTCTCTCACCGTCGCTCTCTCACTGTCACTCTCTCACCATCGCTCTCTCACCGTGTCGCTCTCTCACCGTCACTCTCTCACCGTCGCTCTCTCTCACCGTCGCTCTATCACCGTCGCTCTCTCACCGTGTCGCTCTCTCACCATGTCGCTCTCTCACCGCACTCTCTCACTGTCGCTCTCTCACCGTCACTCTCTCACCGTCACTCTCTCACCGTCGCTCTCTCACCGTCGCTCTCTCACCGTCACTCTCTCACCGTGTTGCTCCCTCACTGTCGTTCTCTCACTGTCGCTCTCTCACCGTCACTCTCTCACCATCGCTCTCTCACCGTCACTCTCTCACCGTCGCTCTCTCACCGTCACTCTCTCAACCTGTCGCTCTCTCACCGTCGCTCTCTCACCATGTTTCTCTCTCACCGTTGCTCTCTCACCGTCGCTCTCTCACCGTCACTCTCTCACCGTCACTCTCTCACCGTCACTCTCTCACCGTGTTGCTCCCTCACTGTCGTTCTCTCACTGTCGCTCTCTCACCGTCACTCTCTCACCGTCGCTCTCTCACCGTCGCTCTCTCACAGTGTCGCTCTCTCACCGCAATCTCTCACCGTCGCCCTCTCACCGTCGCTCTCTCTCACCGTCGCTCTCTCACCGTCACTCTCTCACCATGTCGCTCTCTCACCGTCGCTCTCTCACCGTCGCTCTCTCACCGTGTCGCTCTCTCACCATCGCTCTCTCACCGTGTCGCCCTCTCACCGTCACTCTCTCACCGTGTCGCTCTCTCACCATGTCCCTCTCTCACCGTCGCTCTCTCACCGTGTCGCTCTCTCACCGTCACTCTCTCACCGTCGCTCTCTCACCGTGTCGCTCTCTCACCGTCGCTCTCTCACCATGTCGCTCTCTCACCGTCGCTCTCTCACCGTCACTCTCTCACCATCGCTCTCTCACCGTGTCGCTCTCTCACCGTCGCTCTCTCACCGTCGCTCTCTCTCACCGTCGCTCTCTCACCGTCGCTCTCTCACCGTGTCGCTCTCTCACCATGTCGCTCTCTCACCGCACTCTCTCACTGTCGCTCTCTCACCGTCACTCTCTCACCGTCACTCTCTCACCGTCGCTCTCTCACCGTCGCTCTCTCACCGTCACTCTCTCACCGTGTTGCTCCCTCACTGTCGTTCTCTCACTGTCGCTCTCTCACCGTCACTCTCTCACCGTCGCTCTCTCACCGTCACTCTCTCAACCTGTCGCTCTCTCACCGTCGCTCTCTCACCATGTTTCTCTCTCACTGTTGCTCTCTCACCGTCGCTCTCTCACCGTCACTCTCACCGTCACTCTCTCACCATGTTTCTCTCTCACCGTTGCTCTCTCACCGTCACTCTCTCACCGTCGCTCTCTCACCGTCACTCTCTCAACCTGTCGCTCTCTCACCGTCGCTCTCTCACCATGTTTCTCTCTCACCGTTGCTATCTCACCGTCGCTCTCTCACCGTCGCTCTCTCACCGTCACTCTCTCACCGTCGCTCTCTCACCATGTTTCTCTCTCACCGCGTCGCTCTCTCACCGTCGCTCTCTCACCGTCACTCTCTCACCGTCACTCTCTCACCGTCACTATCTCAACGTGTCGCTCTCTCACCGTGTCGCTCTCTCACCGTCGCTCTCTCACCGTCGCTCTCTCACCGTGTTTCTCTCTCACTGTCGCTCTCTCACCGTCGCTCTCTCACTGTCGCTCTCTCACAGTGTCGCTCTCTCACCGCACTCTCTCACCGTCGCTCTCTCACCGTCACTCTCTCACAGTCACTCTCTCACCGTCGCTCTCTCACCGTGTTTCTCTCTCACTGTCGCTCTCTCACCGTCGCTCTCTCACCGTCGCTCTCTCACAGTGTCGCTCTCTCACCGCAATCTCTCACCGTCGCCCTCTCACCGTCGCTCTCTCTCACCGTCGCTCTCTCACCGTCGCTCTCTCACCGTGTCGTTCTCTCACCATGTCGCTCTCTCACCGCACTCTCTCACCGTCGCTCTCTCACCGTCACTCTCTGACCGTCACTCTCTCACCGTCGCTCTCTCACCGTCGCTCTCTCACCGTCACTCTCTCACCGTTGCTCTCTCACCGTCACTCTCTCACCGTCGCTCTCTCACCGTGTTGCTCCCTCACCGTCGCTCTCTCACCGTTGCTCCCTCACTGTCACTCTCTCACCGTCGCTCTCTCACCGTCACTCTCTCACCGTCACTCTCTCACCGTCGCTCTCTCACCGTGTCGTTCTCTCACTGTCGCTCTCTCACCGTCACTCTCTCACCGTCGCTCTCTCACAGTGTCGCTCTCTCACCGCACTCTCTCACCGTCGCTCTCTCACCGTCACTCTCTCACCGTTACTCTCTCACCGTGTTGCTCCCTCACTGTCGTTCTCTCACCGTCGCTCTCTCACCGTCACTCTCTCACCGTCGCTCTCTCACCGTCGCTCTCTCACCGTCGCTCTCTCACCGTCACTCTCTCACCGTCACTCTCTCACCGTCGCTCTCTCACCGTCACTCTCTCACCGTGTTGCTCCCTCACTGTCGTTCTCTCACCGTCGCTCTCTCACCGTCGCTCTCTCACCGTCGCTCTCTCACCATGTTTCTCTCTCACCGTTGATCTCTCACCGTCGCTCTCTCACCGTCACTCTCTCACCGCGTCGCTCTCTCACCGTCGCTCTGTCACCGTCGCTCTCTCACCGCACTCTCTCACCGTCGCTCTCTCACCGTCACTACCTCAACGTGTCGCTCTCTCACTGTCACTCTCTCACCGTCGCTCTCTCACCATCGCTCTCTCACCGTGACGCTCTCTCACCGTGTCGCACTCTCACCGTCACTCTCTCACCGTGTCGCTCTCTCACCGTCGCTCTCTCACCGTCGCTCTCTCACCGTGTCGCTCTCTCACCGTCGCTCTCTCACCGTGTCGCCCTCTCACCGTCACTCTCTCACCGTGTCGCTCTCTCACCATGTCGCTCTCTCACCGTCGCTCTCTCACCGTGTCGCTCTCTCACCGTCACTCTCTCACCGTCGCTCTCTCACCGTCGCTCTCTCACCGTGTCGCTCTCTCACCGTCGCTCTCTCACCGTCGCTCTCTCTCACCGTCGCTCTCTCACCGTCGCTCTCTCACCGTGTCGCTCTCTCACCATGTCGCTCTCTCACCGCACTCTCTCACTGTCGCTCTCTCACCGTCACTCTCTCACCGTCGCTCTCTCACCGTCGCTCTCTCTCACCGTTGCTCTCTCACCGTCGCTATCTCACCGTGTCGCTCTCTCACCGTCGCTCTCTCACCGCGCTCTCTCACCGCAATCTCTCACCGTCGCTCTCTCACCGTCACTCTCTCACCGTCACTCTCTCACCGTGTCGCTCTCTCACCGTCGCTCTCTCACCGTCGCTCTCTCACCGTGTCGCTCTCTCACCGTGTCGCTCTCTCACCGTCACTCTCTCACCGTGTCGCTCTCTCACCATGTCGCTCTCTCACCGTCGCTCTCTCACCGTGTCGCTCTCTCACCGTCACTCTCTCACCGTCACTCTCTCACCGTCGCTCTCTCACCGTGTCGCTCTCTCACCGTCGCTCTCTCACCGTCGCTCTCTCTCACCGTCGCTCTCTCACCGTCGCTCTCTCACCGTTTCGCTCTCTCACCATGTCGCTCTCTCACCGCACTCTCTCACTGTCGCTCTCTCACCGTCACTCTCTCACCGTCACTCTCTCACCGTCGCTCTCTCACCGTCGCTCTCTCACCGTCACTCTCTCACCGTGTTGCTCCCTCACTGTCGTTCTCTCACCGTCACTCTCTCAACCTGTCGTTCTCTCACCGTCGCTCTCTCAGCATGTTTCTCTCTCACCGTTGCTCTCTCACCGTCGCTCTCTCACCGCGTCGCTCTCTCACCGTCACTCTCTCACCGTCACTCTCTCACCGTCACTATCTCAACGTGTCGCTCTCTCACAGTGTCGCTCTCTCACCTCACTCTCTCACCGTCGCTCTCTCACCGTCACTCTCTCACCGTCACTCTCTCACCGTCGCTCTCTCACCGTGTTTCTCTCTCACTGTCACTCTCTCACCGTCGCTCTCTCACAGTGTCGCTCTCTCACCGCAATCTCTCACCGTCGCTCTCTCACCGTGTTTCTTTCTCACTGTCACTCTCTCACCGTCGCTCTCTCACCGTGTTTCTCTCTCACTGTCGCTCTCTCACTGTCGCTCTCTCACCGTCGCTCTCTCACAGTGTCGCTCTCTCACCGCAATCTCTCACCGTCGCCCTCTCACCGTCACTCTCTCACCGTGTTGCTCTCTCACCATGTCGCTCTCTCACCGTCGCTCTCTCACCGTGTCGCTCTCTCACCGTCACTCTCTCACCGTCGCTCTCTCACCGTCGCTCTCTCACCGTGTCGCTCTCTCACCGTCGCTCTCTCACCGTCGCTCTCTCTCACCGTCACTCACTCACCGTTGCTCTCTCACTGTCACTCTCTCACCGTCGCTCTCTCACCGTGTTGCTCCCTCACCATCGCTCTCTCACCGTCGCTCCCTCACCGTCACTCTCTCAACGTCGCTCTCTCACCGTCACTCTCTCACCGTCACTCTCTCACCGTCGCTCTCTCACCGTGTCGTTCTCTCACTGTCGCTCTCTCACCGTCACTCTCTCACCGTCGCTCTCTCACAGTGTCGCTCTCTCACCGCACTCTCTCACCGTCGCTCTCTCACCGTCACTCTCTCACCGTCACTCTCTCACCGTGTTGCTCCCTCACTGTCGTTCTCTCACCGTCGCTCTCTCACCGTCACTCTCTCACCGTTGCTCTCTCACCGTCGCTCTCTCACCGTCACTCTCTCACCGTCACTCTCTCACCGTCGCTCTCTCACCGTCACTCTCTCACCGTCACTCTCTCACCGTGTTGCTCCCTCACTGTCGTTCTCTCACCGTCGCTCTCTCACCGTCACTCTCTCACCGTCACTCTCTCACCGTGTTGCTCCCTCACTGTCGTTCTCTCACCGTCGCTCTCTCACCGTCGCTCTCTCACCGTCGCTCTCTCACCATGTTTCTCTCTCACCGTTGATCTCTCACCGTCGCTCTCTCACCGTCACTCTCTCACCGCGTCGCTCTCTCACCGTCGCTCTGTCACCGTCGCTCTCTCACCGCACTCTCTCACCGTCGCTCTCTCACCGTCACTACCTCAACGTGTCGCTCTCTCACCGTCACTCTCTCACCGTCGCTCTCTCACCGTCGCTCTCTCACCGTGACGCTCTCTCACCGTGTCGCCCTCTCACCGTCACTCTCTCACCGTGTCGCTCTCTCACCGTCGCTCTCTCACCGTCGCTCTCTCACCGTGTCGCTCTCTCACCGTCGCTCTCTCACCGTGTCGCCCTCTCACCATCACTCTCTCACCATGTCGCTCTCTCACCGTCGCTCTCTCACCGTGTCGCTCTCTCACCGTCACTCTCTCACCGTCACTCTCTCACCGTCGCTCTCTCACCGTGTCGCTCTCTCACCGTCGCTCTCTCACCGTCGCTCTCTCTCACCGTCGCTCTCTCACCGTCGCTCTCTCACCGTGTCGCTCTCTCACCATGTCGCTCTCTCACCGCACTCTCTCACTGTCGCTCTCTCACCGTCACTCTCTCACCGTCGCTCTCTCACCGTCGCTCTCTCTCACCGTTGCTCTCTCACCGTCGCTCTCTCACCGTGTCGCTCTCTCACTGTCGCTCTCTCACCGCGCTCTCTCACCGCAATCTCTCACCGTCGCTCTCTCACCGTCACTCTCTCATCGTCACTCTCTCACCGTGTCGCTCTCTCACCGTCGCTCTCTCACCGTCGCTCTCTCACCGTGTCGCTCTCTCACCGTGTCGCTCTCTCACCGTCACTCTCTCACCGTGTCGCTCTCTCACCATGTCGCTCTCTCACCGTCGCTCTCTCACCGTGTCGCTCTCTCACCGTCACTCTCTCACCGTCACTCTCTCACCGTCGCTCTCTCACCGTGTCGCTCTCTCACCGTCGCTCTCTCACCGTCGCTCTCTCTCACCGTCGCTCTCTCACCGTCGCTCTCTCACCGTTTCGCTCTCTCACCATGTCGCTCTCTCACCGCACTCTCTCACTGTCGCTCTCTCACCGTCACTCTCTCACCGTCACTCTCTCACCGTCGCTCTCTCACCGTCGCTCTCTCACCGTCACTCTCTCACCGTGTTGCTCCCTCACTGTCGTTCTCTCACCGTCGCTCTCTCACCGTCACTCTCTCAACCTGTCGCTCTCTCACCGTCGCTCTCTCAGCATGTTTCTCTCTCACCGTTGCTCTCTCACCGTCGCTCTCTCACCGCGTCGCTCTCTCACCGTCACTCTCTCACCGTCACTATCTCAACGTGTCGCTCTCTCACAGTGTCGCTCTCTCACCGCACTCTCTCACCGTCGCTCTCTCACCGTCACTCTCTCACCGTCACTCTCTCACCGTCGCTCTCTCACCGTGTTTCTCTCTCACTGTCACTCTCTCACCGTCGCTCTCTCACAGTGTCGCTCTCTCACCGCAATCTCTCACCGTCGCTCTCTCACCGTGTTTCTTTCTCACTGTCACTCTCTCACCGTCGCTCTCTCACCGTGTTTCTCTCTCACTGTCGCTCTCTCACTGTCGCTCTCTCACCGTCGCTCTCTCACAGTGTCGCTCTCTCACCGCAATCTCTCACCGTCGCCCTCTCACCGTCACTCTCTCACCGTGTCGCTCTCTCACCATGTCGCTCTCTCACCGTCGCTCTCTCACCGTCGCTCTCTCACCGTGTCGCTCTCTCACCGTCGCTCTCTCACCGTCGCTCTCTCTCACCGTCACTCACTCACCGTTGCTCTCTCACCGTCACTCTCTCACCGTCGCTCTCTCACCGTGTTGCTCCCTCACCATCGCTCTCTCACCGTCGCTCCCTCACCGTCACTCTCTCACCGTCGCTCTCTCACCGTCACTCTCTCACCGTCACTCTCTCACCGTCGCTCTCTCACCGTGTCGTTCTCTCACTGTCGCTCTCTCACCGTCACTCTCTCACCGTCGCTCTCTCACAGTGTCGCTCTCTCACCGCACTCTCTCACCGTCGCTCTCTCACCGTCACTCTCTCACCGTCACTCTCTCACCGTGTTGCTCCCTCACTGTCGTTCTCTCACCGTCGCTCTCTCACCGTCACTCTCTCACCGTTGCTCTCTCACCGTCGCTCTCTCACCGTCACTCTCTCACCGTCACTCTCTCACCGTCGCTCTCTCACCGTCACTCTCTCACCGTCACTCTCTCACCGTCACTCTCTCACCGTGTTGCTCCCTCACTGTCGTTCTCTCACCGTCGCTCTCTCACCGTCACTCTCTCACCGTCACTCTCTCACCGTGTTGCTCCCTCACTGTCGTTCTCTCACCGTCGCTCTCTCACCGTCGCTCTCTCACCGTCGCTCTCTCACCATGTTTCTCTCTCACCGTTGATCTCTCACCGTCGCTCTCTCACCGTCACTCTCTCACCGCGTCGCTCTCTCACCGTCGCTCTGTCACCGTCGCTCTCTCACCGCACTCTCTCACCGTCGCTCTCTCACCGTCACTACCTCAACGTGTCGCTCTCTCACCGTCACTCTCTCACCGTCGCTCTCTCACCGTCACTCTCTCACCGTGTCGCTCTCTCACCGTCGCTCTCTCACCGTCGCTCTCTCACCGTGTCGCTCTCTCACCGTCGCTCTCTCACCGTGTCGCCCTCTCACCATCACTCTCTCACCGTGTCGCTCTCTCACCATGTCGCTCTCTCACCGTCGCTCTCTCACCGTGTCGCTCTCTCACCGTCACTCTCTCACCGTCACTCTCTCACCGTCGCTCTCTCACCGTGTCGCTCTCTCACCGTCGCTCTCTCACCGTCGCTCTCTCTCACCGTCGCTCTCTCACCGTCACTCTCTCACCGTGTCGCTCTCTCACCATGTCGCTCTCTCACCGCACTCTCTCACTGTCGCTCTCTCACCGTCACTCTCTCACCGTCGCTCTCTCACCGTCGCTCTCTCACCGTCACTCTCTCACCGTCACTCTCTCACCGTGTTGCTCCCTCACTGTCGTTCTCTCACCGTCGCTCTCTCACCGTCACTCTCTCAACCTGTCGCTCTCTCACCGTCGCTCTCTCACCATGTTTCTCTCTCACCGTTGCTCTCTCACCGTCGCTCTCTCACCGTCACTCTCTCACCGCGTCGCTCTCTCACCGTCACTCTCTCACCGTCACTCTCTCACCGTCACTATCTCAACGTGTCGCTCTCTCACAGTGTCGCTCTCTCACCGCACTCTCTCACCGTCGCTCTCTCACCGTCACTCTCTCACTGTCACTCTCTCACCGTCGCTCTCTCACCGTGTTTCTCTCTCACTGTCACTCTCTCACTGTCGCTCTCTCACCGTGTTTCTCTCTCACTGTCACTCTCTCACCGTCGCTCTCTCACTGTGACGCTCTCTCACCGTCACTCTCTCACCGTCGCTCTCTCACCGTCGCTCTCTCACCGTCACTCTCTCACCGTGTTGCTCCCTCACTGTCGTTCTCTCACCGTCGCTCTCTCACCGTCACTCTCTCAACCTGTCGCACTCTCACCGTTGCTCTCTCAGCATGTTTCTCTCTCACCGTCGCTCTCTCACCGTCGCTCTCTCACCGTCACTCTCTCACCGTGTTGCTCCCTCACTGTCGTTCTCTCACCGTCGCTCTCTCACCGTCACTCTCTCAACCTGTCGCACTCTCACCGTCGCTCTCTCAGCATGTTTCTCTCTCACCGTCGCTCCCTCACTGTCACTCTCTCACCGTCGCTCTCTCACCGTGTTTCTCTCTCACCGTCGCTCTCTCACCGTCGCTCTCTCACCGTCACTCTCTCACCGTGTTGCTCCCTCACTGTCGTTCTCTCACCGTCGCTCTCTCACCGTCACTCTCTCAACCTGTCGCTCTCTCACCGTCACTCTCTCACCGCGTCGCTCTCTCACCGTCGCTCTCTCACCATGTCGCTCTCTCACCGTCGCTCTCTCACCGTGTCGCTCTCTCACCGTCACTCTCTCACCGTCACTCTCTCACCGTCGCTCTCTCACCGTGTCGCTCTCTCACCGTCGCTCTCTCACCGTCGCTCTCTCTCACCGTCGCTCTCTCACCGTCGCTCTCTCACCGTGTCGCTCTCTCACCATGTCGCTCTCTCACCGTCACTCTCTCACCGTCACTCTCTCACCGTCGCTCTCTCACCGTCGCTCTCTCACCGTCACTCTCTCACCGTGTTGCTCCCTCACTGTCGTTCTCTCACCGTCACTCTCTCACCGTCACTCTCTCAACCTGTCGCACTCTCACCGTCGCTCTCTCACCATGTTTCTCTCTCACCGTTGCTCTCTCACCGTCGCTCTCTCACCGTCACTCTCTCACCGCGTCGCTCTCTCACCGTCACTCTCTCACCGTCACTCTCTCACCGTCACTATCTCAACGTGTCGCTCTCTCACAGTGTCGCTCTCTCACCGCACTCTCTCACCGCCGCTCTCTCACCGTCACTCTCTCACCGTCACTCTCTCACCGTCGCTCTCTCACCGTGTTTCTCTCTCACTGTCACTCTCTCACCATCGCTCTCTCACAGTGACGCTCTCTCACCGCAATCTCTCACGGTCGCCCTCTCACCGTCACTCTCACACCGTGTCGCTCTCTCACCATGTCGCTCTCTCACCATGTCGCTCTCTCACCGTCGCTCTCTCACCGTGTCGCTCTCTTACTGTCACTCTCTCACCGTCGCTCTCTCACCGTCGCTCTCTCACCGTGTCGCTCTCTCACGGTCGCTCTCTCACCGTCGCTCTCTCTCACCGTCGCTCTCTCACCGTCGCTCTCTCACCGTGTCGTTCTCTCACCATGTCGCTCTCTCACCGCACTCTCTCACCGTCGCTCTCTCACCGTCACTCTCTCACGGTCACTCTCTCACCGTCGCTCTCTCACCGTCGCTCTCTCACCGTCACTCTCTCACCGTCACTCTCTCACCGTGTTGCTCCCTCACTGTCGTTCTCTCACCGTCGCTCTCTCACTGTCGTTCTCTCACCGTTGCTCTCTCACCGTCGCTCTCTCACTGTCACTCTCTCACCGTCACTCTCTCACCGTCGCTCTCTCACCGTCACTCTCTCACCGTCGTTCTCTCATCGTCGCTCTCTCACCGTCACTCTCTCACCGTCACTCTCTCACCCTGTCGCTCTCTCACCGTCGCTCTCTCACCATGTTTCTCTCTCACCGTTGATCTCTCACCGTCACTCTCTCACCGTCACTCTCTCACCGCGTCGCTCTCTCACCGTCGCTCTGTCACCGTCGCTCTCTCACCGCACTCTCTCACCGTCGCTCTCTCACCGTCACTACCTCAACGTGTCGCTCTCTCACCGTCACTCTCTCACCGTCGCTCTCTCACCGTCGCTCTCTCACCATCGCTCTCTCACAGTGTCGCTCTCTCACCGCACTCTCTCACCGTCGCTCTCTCACAGTGTCGCTCTCTCACCGCACTCTCTCACCATCGCTCTCTCACCGTCACTCTCTCACCGTCACTCTCTCACCGTCGCTCTCTCACCATGTCGCTCTCTCACCGTGTTTCTCTCTCACTGTCACTCTCTCACCGTCGCTCTCTCACCGTCGCTCTCTCACCATCACTCTCTCACCGTGTTGCTCCCTCACCGTCGTTCTCTCACTGTCGCTCTCTTACCGTCACTCTCTCACCATCGCTCTCTCACCGTCACTCTCTCACCGTCACTCTCTCACCCTGTCGCTCTCTCACCGTCGCTCTCTCACCGTCGCTCTCTCACCATCACTCTCTCACCGCGTCGCTCTCTCACCGTCGCTCTGTCACCGTCGCTCTCTCACCGCACTCTCTCACCGTCACTCTCTCACCGTCGCTCTGTCACCGTCGTTCTCTCACCGCACTCTCTCACCGTCACTCTCTCACCGTCACTCTCTCACCGTCACTATCTCAACGTGTCGCTCTCTCACCGGCGCTCTCTCACCGTGTCACTCTCTCACCGGCGCTCTCTCACCGTGTCGCTCTCTCACCGTTGCTCTCTCACCGTCGCTCTCTCATTGTCGCTCACTCACCGGCGCTCTCTCACCATGTCACTCTCTCACCGTCGCTCTCTCACCGTCGCTCTCTCACCGTCACTCTCTCACTGTGTCGCTCTCTCACCGTCGCTCTCTCACCGCACTCTCTCACCGTCGCTCTCTCACCGTCGCTCTCTCACCGTCGCTCTCTCACCGTCACTCTCTCACTGTGTCGCTCTCTCACCGTCGCTCTCTCACCGTCGCTCTCTCACAGCCGCTCTCTCACTGCACTCTCTCACCGCACTCTCTCACCATCGCTCTCTCATTGTCGCTCTCTCACCGGCGCTCTCTCACCATGTCACACTCTCACCGTCGCTCTCTCACCGTCGCTCTCTCACCATGTCACTCTCTCACTGTGTCACTCTCTCACCATCGCTCTCTCACCGTCGCTCTCTCACCGTCGCTCTCTCACCATTGCTCTCTCACTGTGTCGCTCTCTCACCGTCGCTCTCTCACCGTCGCTCTCTCCGTGTCGCTCTCTCACCGTGTCACTCTCTCACCGTCGCTCTCTCACCGTCGCTCTCTCACCGTGTCGCTCTCTCACCGTGTCACTCTCTCACCGTCACTCTCTCACCGTGTTGCACTCTCACCGTCGCTCTCTCACCGTAACTCTTTCACCGTCGCTCTCTCACCGCGCTCTCTCACCGTCGCTCTCTCACCGTCGCTCTCTCAGCGTCGCTCTCTCACCGTCGCTCTCTCAGCATCGCTCTCTCAGCATCGCTCTCTCATCGACGCTCTCTCACCGACGCTCTCTCAGCGTCGCTCTCTCACCGTCACTCTCTCACCGTGTCGCTCTCTCACCGTCGCTCTCTCACCGTGTCGCTCTCTCACCGTCGCTCTCTCACCGTGTCGCTCTCTAACTGTCGCTCTCTCAGCGTCGCTCTCTCACCGTGTCGCTCTCTCACCGTGTCGCTCTCTCACCGTTGCTCTCTCACCGTCACTCTCTCACCGTGTCGCTCTCTCACCATGTCACTCTCTCACCGTCGCTCTCTCACCGTCGCTCTCTCACCATGTCACTCTCTCACCGTCGCTCTCTCACCATCGCTCTCTCACCATGTCGCTCTCTCACCGTCGCTCTCTCACCGTCGCTCTCTCACCATGTCGCTCTCTCACCGTCGCTCTCTCACCGTCGCTCTCTCACAGTGTCGCTCTCTCACCGTCGCTCTCTCACGGTCACTCTCTCACCGTCACTCTCTCACCGTGACGCTCTCTCACCATGTCGCTCTCTCACCGCCGCTCTCTCACCGTCGCTCTCCACCGTGTCGCTCTCTCACCGTCACTCTCTCACCGTCACTCTCTCACCGTCGCTCTCTCACCGTGTCGCTCTCTCACCGTCGCTCTCTCACCGTTGCTCTCTATCACCGTCGCTCTCTCACCGTCGCTCTCTCACCGTCGCTCTCTCACCGCACTCTCTCACCGTCGCTCTCTCACCGTCGCTCTCTCACCGTCACTCTCTCACCGTGTCGCTCTCTCACCGTCACTCTCTCACCGTGTCCCTCTCTCACCGTCGCTCTCTCACCGTCGCTCTCTATCACCGTCGCTCTCTCACCGTCGCTCTCTATCACCGTCGCTCTCTCACCGTCGCTCTCTCACCGTCGCTCTCTCACCGTCGCTCTCTCACCGTCGCTCTCTATCACCGTTGCTCTCTCACCGTCGCTCTCTATCACCGTCGCTCTCTCACCGTCGCTCTCTCACCGTGTCGCTCTCTCACCGTCGCTCTCTCACCGTGTCGCTCTCTCACTGTCGCTCTCTCACCGTCGCTCTCTCACCGTCGCTCTCTCACCGTCACTCTCTCACAGTGTCGCTCTCTCACTGTCGCTCTCTCACCGTCACTCTCTCACCGTCACTCTCTCACCGTCGCTCTCTCACCATGTCGCTCTCTCACCGTGTTTCTCTCTCACTGTCGCTCTCTCACCGTCGCTCTCTCACCGTCGCTCTCTCACCATCACTCTCTCACCGTGTTGCTCCCTCACCGTCGTTCTCTCACTGTCGCTCTCTCACCGTCACTCTCTCACCATCGCTCTCTCACCGTCACTCTCTCACCGTCACTCTCTCACCCTGTCGCTCTCTCACCGTCGCTCTCTCACCGTCGCTCTCTCACCATCACTCTCTCACCGCGTCGCTCTCTCACCGTCGCTCTGTCACCGTCGCTCTCTCACCGCACTCTCTCACCGTCACTCTCTCACCGTCGCTCTGTCACCGTCGTTCTCTCACCGCACTCTCTCACTGTCACTCTCTCACCGTCACTCTCTCACCGTCACTCTCTCAACGTGTCGCTCTCTCACCGGCGCTCTCTCACCGTGTCACTCTCTCATCGGCGCTCTCTCACCGTGTCGCTCTCTCACCGTCGCTCTCTCACCGTCGCTCTCTCATTGTCGCTCACTCACCGGCGCTCTCTCACCATGTCACTCTCTCACCGTCGCTCTCTCACCGTCGCTCTCTCACCGTCACTCTCTCACTGTGTCGCTCTCTCACCGTCGCTCTCTCACCGCACTCTCTCACCGTCGCTCTCTCACCGTCGCTCTCTCACCGTCGCTCTCTCACTGTGTCACTCTCTCACTGTGTCGCTCTCTCACCGTCGCTCTCTCACCGTCGCTCTCTCACCGCCACTCTCTCACTGCACTCTCTCACCGCACTCTCTCACCGTCGCTCTCTCATTGTCGCTCTCTCACCGGCGCTCTCTCACCATGTCACTCTCTCACCGTCGCTCTCTCACCGTCGCTCTCTCACCATGTCACTCTCTCACTGTGTCGCTCTCTCACCATCGCTCTCTCACCATCGCTCTCTCACCGTCGCTCTCTCACCATTGCTCTCTCACTGTGTCGCTCTCTCACCGTCGCTCTCTCACCGTCGCTCTCTCCGTGTCGCTCTCTCACCGTGTCACTCTCTCACCGTCGCTCTCTCACCGTCGCTCTCTCACCGTGTCGCTCTCTCACCGTGTCACTCTCTCACCGTCACTCTCTCACCGTGTTGCACTCTCACCGTCGCTCTCTCACCGTAACTCTTTCACCGTCGCTCTCTCACCGCGCTCTCTCACCATCGCTCTCTCACCGTCGCTCTCTCACCGTCACTCTCTCACCATCGCTCTCTCAGCATCGCTCTCTCACCGTCGCTCTCTCAGCATCGCTCTCTCAGCGTCGCTCTCTCACCGTCGCTCTCTCAGCATCGCTCTCTCAGCATCGCTCTCTCACCGACGCTCTCTCACCGACGCTCTCTCACCGTCGCTCTCTCAGCGTCGCTCTCTCACCGTCACTCTCTCACCGTGTCGCTCTCTCACCGTGTCGCTCTCTAACCGTCGCTCTCTCACCGTCGCTCTCTCACCGTCGCTCTCTAACCGTCGCTCTCTCAGCGTCGCTCTCTCACCGTCACTCTCTCACCGTGTCACTCTCTCACCGGCGCTCTCTCACCGTGTCGCTCTCTCACCGTTGCTCTCTCACCGTCGCTCTCTCATTGTCGCTCACTCACCGGCGCTCTCTCACCATGTCACTCTCTCACCGTCGCTCTCTCACCGTCGCTCTCTCACCGTCACTCTCTCACTGTGTCGCTCTCTCACCGTCGCTCTCTCACCGCACTCTCTCACCATCGCTCTCTCACCGTCGCTCTCTCACCGTCGCTCTCTCACCGTCACTCTCTCACTGTGTCGCTCTCTCACCGTCGCTCTCTCACCGTCGCACTCTCACAGCCGCTCTCTCACTGCACTCTCTCACCGCACTCTCTCACCATCGCTCTCTCATTGTCGCTCTCTCACCGGCGCTCTCTCACCATGTCACACTCTCACCGTCGCTCTCTCACCGTCGCTCTCTCACCATGTCACTCTCTCACTGTGTCACTCTCTCACCATCGCTCTCTCACCGTCGCTCTCTCACCGTCGCTCTCTCACCATTGCTCTCTCACTGTGTCGCTCTCTCACCGTCGCTCTCTCACCGTCGCTCTCTCCGTGTCGCTCTCTCACCGTGTCACTCTCTCACCGTCGCTCTCTCACCGTCGCTCTCTCACCGTGTCGCTCTCTCACCGTGTCACTCTCTCACCGTCACTCTCTCACCGTGTTGCACTCTCACCGTCGCTCTCTCACCGTAACTCTTTCACCGTCGCTCTCTCACCGCGCTCTCTCACCGTCGCTCTCTCACCGTCGCTCTCTCAGCGTCACTCTCTCACCGTCGCTCTCTCAGCATCGCTCTCTCAGCATCGCTCTCTCACCGACGCTCTCTCACCGACGCTCTCTCAGCGTCGCTCTCTCACCGTCACTCTCTCACCGTGTCGCTCTCTCACCGTCGCTCTCTCACCGTGTCGCTCTCTCACCGTCGCTCTCTCACCGTGTCGCTCTCTAACTGTCGCTCTCTCAGCGTCGCTCTCTCACCGTGTCGCTCTCTCACCGTGTCGCTCTCTCACCGTTGCTCTCTCACCGTCACTCTCTCACCGTGTCGCTCTCTCACCATGTCACTCTCTCACCGTCGCTCTCTCACCGTCGCTCTCTCACCATGTCACTCTCTCACCGTCGCTCTCTCACCATCGCTCTCTCACCATGTCGCTCTCTCACCGTCGCTCTCTCACCGTCGCTCTCTCACCATGTCGCTCTCTCACCGTCGCTCTCTCACCGTCGCTCTCTCACAGTGTCGCTCTCTCACCGTCGCTCTCTCACGGTCACTCTCTCACCGTCACTCTCTCACCGTGACGCTCTCTCACCATGTCGCTCTCTCACCGTCGCTCTCTCACCGTCGCTCTCCACCGTGTCGCTCTCTCACCGTCACTCTCTCACCGTCACTCTCTCACCGTCGCTCTCTCACCGTGTCGCTCTCTCACCGTCGCTCTCTCACCGTTGCTCTCTATCACCATCGCTCTCTCACCGTCGCTCTCTCACCGTCGCTCTCTCACCGTCACTCTCTCACCGTGTCGCTCTCTCACCGTCACTCTCTCACCGTGTCCCTCTCTCACCGTCGCTCTCTCACCGTCGCTCTCTATCACCGTCGCTCTCTCACCGTCGCTCTCTATCACCGTCGCTCTCTCACCGTCGCTCTCTCACCGTCGCTCTCTCACCGTCGCTCTCTCATCGTCACTCTCTCACAGTGTCGCTCTCTCACCGTCGTTCTCTCACCGTCACTCTCTCACCGTCACTCTCTCACCGTCACTCTCTCACCGTCGCTCTCTCACCATGTCGCTCTCTCACCGTGTTTCTCTCTCACTGTCGCTCTCTCACCGTCGCTCTCTCACCGTCGCTCTCTCACCATCACTCTCTCACCGTGTTGCTCCCTCACCGTCGTTCTCTCACTGTCGCTCTCTCACCGTCACTCTCTCACCATCGCTCTCTCACCGTCACTCTCTCACCGTCACTCTCTCACCCTGTCGCTCTCTCACCGTCGCTCTCTCACCGTCGCTCTCTCACCATCACTCTCTCACCGCGTCGCTCTCTCACCGTCGCTCTGTCACCGTCGCTCTCTCACCGCACTCTCTCACCGTCACTCTCTCACCGTCGCTCTGTCACCGTCGTTCTCTCACCGCACTCTCTCACTGTCACTCTCTCACCGTCACTCTCTCACCGTCACTCTCTCACCGTCACTATCTCAACGTGTCGCTCTCTCACCGGCGCTCTCTCACCGTGTCACTCTCTCATCGGCGCTCTCTCACCGTGTCGCTCTCTCACCGTCGCTCTCTCACCGTCGCTCTCTCATTGTCGCTCACTCACCGGCGCTCTCTCACCATGTCACTCTCTCACCGTCGCTCTCTCACCGTCGCTCTCTCACCGTCACTCTCTCACTGTGTCGCTCTCTCACCGTCGCTCTCTCACCGCACTCTCTCACCGTCGCTCTCTCACCGTCGCTCTCTCACCGTCGCTCTCTCACTGTGTCACTCTCTCACTGTGTCGCTCTCTCACCGTCGCTCTCTCACCGTCGCTCTCTCACCGCCACTCTCTCACTGCACTCTCTCACCGCACTCTCTCACCGTCGCTCTCTCATTGTCGCTCTCTCACCGGCGCTCTCTCACCATGTCACTCTCTCACCGTCGCTCTCTCACCGTCGCTCTCTCACCATGTCACTCTCTCACTGTGTCGCTCTCTCACCATCGCTCTCTCACCATCGCTCTCTCACCGTCGCTCTCTCACCATTGCTCTCTCACTGTGTCGCTCTCTCACCGTCGCTCTCTCACCGTCGCTCTCTCCGTGTCGCTCTCTCACCGTGTCACTCTCTCACCGTCGCTCTCTCACCGTCGCTCTCTCACCGTGTCGCTCTCTCACCGTGTCACTCTCTCACCGTCACTCTCTCACCGTGTTGCACTCTCACCGTCGCTCTCTCACCGTAACTCTTTCACCGTCGCTCTCTCACCGCGCTCTCTCACCGTCGCTCTCTCACCGTCGCTCTCTCACCGTCACTCTCTCACCATCGCTCTCTCAGCATCGCTCTCTCACCGTCGCTCTCTCAGCATCGCTCTCTCAGCGTCGCTCTCTCACCGTCGCTCTCTTAGCATCGCTCTCTCACCGTCGCTCTCTCAGCATCGCTCTCTCAGCATCGCTCTCTCACCGACGCTCTCTCACCGACGCTCTCTCACCGTCGCTCTCTCAGCGTCGCTCTCTCACCGTCACTCTCTCACCGTGTCGCTCTCTCACCGTGTCGCTCTCTAACCGTCGCTCTCTCACCGTCGCTCTCTCACCGTCGCTCTCTCACCGTCGCTCTCTCAGCGTCGCTCTCTCACCGTCACTCTCTCACCGTGTCGCTCTCTCACCGTCGCTCTCTCACCGTGTCGCTCTCTCACCATCGCTCTCTCAGCGTCGCTCTCTCACCGTGTCGCTCTCTCACCGTGTCGCTCTCTCACCGTTGCTCTCTCACCGTCACTCTCTCACCGTCGCTCTCTCACCGTCGCTCTCTCACAGTGTCGCTCTCTCACCGTCGCTCTCTCACGGTCACTCTCTCACCGTCACTCTCTCACCGTGACGCTCTCTCACCATGTCGCTCTCTCACCGTCGCTCTCTCACCGTCGCTCTCCACCGTGTCGCTCTCTCACCGTCACTCTCTCAGCGTCGCTCTCTCACCGTGTCGCTCTCTCACCGTGTCACTCTCTCACCGTTGCTCTCTCACCGTCACTCTCTCACCGTCGCTCTCTCACCGTCGCTCTCTCACAGTGTCGCTCTCTCACCGTCGCTCTCTCACGGTCACTCTCTCACCGTCACTCTCTCACCGTGACGCTCTCTCACCATGTCGCTCTCTCACCGTCGCTCTCTCACCGTCGCTCTCCATCGTGTCGCTCTCTCACCGTCACTCTCTCACCGTCACTCTCTCACCGTCGCTCTCTCACCGTGTCGCTCTCTCACCGTCGCTCTCTCACCGTTGCTCTCTATCACCGTCGCTCTCTCACCGTCGCTCTCTCACCGTCGCTCTCTCACCGCACTCTCTCACCGTCGCTCTCTCACCGTCGCTATCTCACCGTCACTCTCTCACCGTGTCGCTCTCTCACCGTCACTCTCTCACCGTGTCCCTCTCTCACCGTCGCTCTCTCACCGTCGCTCTCTATCACCGTCGCTCTCTCACCGTCGCTCTCTATCACCGTCGCTCTCTCACCGTCGCTCTCTCACCGTCGCTCTCTCACCGTCGCTCTCTCACCGTCGCTCTCTATCACCGTTGCTCTCTCACCGTCGCTCTCTATCACCGTCGCTCTCTCACCGTCGCTCTCTCACCGTGTCGCTCTCTCACCGTCGCTCTCTCACCGTGTCGCTCTCTCACTGTCGCTCTCTCACCGTCGCTCTCTCACCGTCGCTCTCTCACCGTCACTCTCTCACCGTGTTGCTCCCTCACCGTCGTTCTCTCACCGTCACTCTCTCACCATCACTCTCTCACCGTCACTCTCACCGTGACGGTCTCTCACTATGTCGCTCTCTCACCGTCACTCTTTCACCGTGACGGTCTCTCACTATGTCGCTCTCTCACCGTCGCTCTCTCACCGTCGCTCTCTCACCGCAATCTCTCACCGTCGCTCTCTCACCGTCACTCTCTCACCGTGACGCTCTCTCACCATGTCGCTCTCTCACCGTCGCTCTCTCACCGTCGCTCTCCACCGTGTCGCTCTCTCACCGTCACTCTCTCAGCGTCGCTCTCTCACCGTGTCGCTCTCTCACCGTGTCGCTCTCTCACCGTTGCTCTCTCACCGTCACTCTCTCACCGTCGCTCTCTCACCGTCGCTCTCTCACAGTGTCGCTCTCTCACCGTCGCTCTCTCACGGTCACTCTCTCACCGTCACTCTCTCACCGTGACGCTCTCTCACCATGTCGCTCTCTCACCGTCGCTCTCTCACCGTCGCTCTCCACCGTGTCGCTCTCTCACCGTCACTCTCTCACCGTCACTCTCTCACCGTCGCTCTCTCACCGTGTCGCTCTCTCACCGTCGCTCTCTCACCGTTGCTCTCTATCACCGTCGCTCTCTCACCGTCGCTCTCTCACCGTCGCTCTCTCACCGCACTCTCTCACCGTCGCTCTCTCACCGTCGCTCTCTCACCGTCACTCTCTCACCGTGTCGCTCTCTCACCTTCACTCTCTCACCGTGTCCCTCTCTCACCGTCGCTCTCTCACCGTCGCTCTCTATCACCATCGCTCTCTCACCGTCGCTCTCTCACCGTCGCTCTCTCACCATTGCTCTCTCACTGTGTCGCTCTCTCACCGTCGCTCTCTCACCGTCGCTCTCTCCGTGTCGCTCTCTCACCGTGTCACTCTCTCACCGTCGCTCTCTCACCGTCGCTCTCTCACCGTGTCGCTCTCTCACCGTGTCACTCTCTCACCGTCACTCTCTCACCGTGTTGCACTCTCACCGTCGCTCTCTCACCGTAACTCTTTCACCGTCGCTCTCTCACCGCGCTCTCTCACCGTCGCTCTCTCACCGTCGCTCTCTCAGCGTCACTCTCTCACCGTCGCTCTCTCAGCATCGCTCTCTCAGCATCGCTCTCTCACCGACGCTCTCTCACCGACGCTCTCTCAGCGTCGCTCTCTCACCGTCACTCTCTCACCGTGTCGCTCTCTCACCGTCGCTCTCTCACCGTGTCGCTCTCTCACCGTCGCTCTCTCACCGTGTCGCTCTCTAACTGTCGCTCTCTCAGCGTCGCTCTCTCACCGTGTCGCTCTCTCACCGTGTCGCTCTCTCACCGTTGCTCTCTCACCGTCACTCTCTCACCGTGTCGCTCTCTCACCATGTCACTCTCTCACCGTCGCTCTCTCACCGTCGCTCTCTCACCATGTCACTCTCTCACCGTCGCTCTCTCACCATCGCTCTCTCACCATGTCGCTCTCTCACCGTCGCTCTCTCACCGTCGCTCTCTCACCATGTCGCTCTCTCACCGTCGCTCTCTCACCGTCGCTCTCTCACAGTGTCGCTCTCTCACCGTCGCTCTCTCACGGTCACTCTCTCACCGTCACTCTCTCACCGTGACGCTCTCTCACCATGTCGCTCTCTCACCGTCGCTCTCTCACCGTCGCTCTCCACCGTGTCGCTCTCTCACCGTCACTCTCTCACCGTCACTCTCTCACCGTCGCTCTCTCACCGTGTCGCTCTCTCACCGTCGCTCTCTCACCGTTGCTCTCTATCACCGTCGCTCTCTCACCGTCGCTCTCTCACCGTCGCTCTCTCACCGTCACTCTCTCACCGTGTCGCTCTCTCACCGTCACTCTCTCACCGTGTCCCTCTCTCACCGTCGCTCTCTCACCGTCGCTCTCTATCACCGTCGCTCTCTCACCGTCGCTCTCTATCACCGTCGCTCTCTCACCGTCGCTCTCTCACCGTCGCTCTCTCACCGTCGCTCTCTCATCGTCACTCTCTCACAGTGTCGCTCTCTCACCGTCGTTCTCTCACCGTCACTCTCTCACCGTCACTCTCTCACCGTCACTCTCTCACCGTCGCTCTCTCACCATGTCGCTCTCTCACCGTGTTTCTCTCTCACTGTCGCTCTCTCACCGTCGCTCTCTCACCGTCGCTCTCTCACCATCACTCTCTCACCGTGTTGCTCCCTCACCGTCGTTCTCTCACTGTCGCTCTCTCACCGTCACTCTCTCACCATCGCTCTCTCACCGTCACTCTCTCACCGTCACTCTCTCACCCTGTCGCTCTCTCACCGTCGCTCTCTCACCGTCGCTCTCTCACCATCACTCTCTCACCGCGTCGCTCTCTCACCGTCGCTCTGTCACCGTCGCTCTCTCACCGCACTCTCTCACCGTCACTCTCTCACCGTCGCTCTGTCACCGTCGTTCTCTCACCGCACTCTCTCACTGTCACTCTCTCACCGTCACTCTCTCACCGTCACTCTCTCACCGTCACTATCTCAACGTGTCGCTCTCTCACCGGCGCTCTCTCACCGTGTCACTCTCTCATCGGCGCTCTCTCACCGTGTCGCTCTCTCACCGTCGCTCTCTCACCGTCGCTCTCTCATTGTCGCTCACTCACCGGCGCTCTCTCACCATGTCACTCTCTCACCGTCGCTCTCTCACCGTCGCTCTCTCACCGTCACTCTCTCACTGTGTCGCTCTCTCACCGTCGCTCTCTCACCGCACTCTCTCACCGTCGCTCTCTCACCGTCGCTCTCTCACCGTCGCTCTCTCACTGTGTCACTCTCTCACTGTGTCGCTCTCTCACCGTCGCTCTCTCACCGTCGCTCTCTCACCGCCACTCTCTCACTGCACTCTCTCACCGCACTCTCTCACCGTCGCTCTCTCATTGTCGCTCTCTCACCGGCGCTCTCTCACCATGTCACTCTCTCACCGTCGCTCTCTCACCGTCGCTCTCTCACCATGTCACTCTCTCACTGTGTCGCTCTCTCACCATCGCTCTCTCACCATCGCTCTCTCACCGTCGCTCTCTCACCATTGCTCTCTCACTGTGTCGCTCTCTCACCGTCGCTCTCTCACCGTCGCTCTCTCCGTGTCGCTCTCTCACCGTGTCACTCTCTCACCGTCGCTCTCTCACCGTCGCTCTCTCACCGTGTCGCTCTCTCACCGTGTCACTCTCTCACCGTCACTCTCTCACCGTGTTGCACTCTCACCGTCGCTCTCTCACCGTAACTCTTTCACCGTCGCTCTCTCACCGCGCTCTCTCACCGTCGCTCTCTCACCGTCGCTCTCTCACCGTCACTCTCTCACCATCGCTCTCTCAGCATCGCTCTCTCACCGTCGCTCTCTCAGCATCGCTCTCTCAGCGTCGCTCTCTCACCGTCGCTCTCTTAGCATCGCTCTCTCACCGTCGCTCTCTCAGCATCGCTCTCTCAGCATCGCTCTCTCACCGACGCTCTCTCACCGACGCTCTCTCACCGTCGCTCTCTCAGCGTCGCTCTCTCACCGTCACTCTCTCACCGTGTCGCTCTCTCACCGTGTCGCTCTCTAACCGTCGCTCTCTCACCGTCGCTCTCTCACCGTCGCTCTCTCACCGTCGCTCTCTCAGCGTCGCTCTCTCACCGTCACTCTCTCACCGTGTCGCTCTCTCACCGTCGCTCTCTCACCGTGTCGCTCTCTCACCATCGCTCTCTCAGCGTCGCTCTCTCACCGTGTCGCTCTCTCACCGTGTCGCTCTCTCACCGTTGCTCTCTCACCGTCACTCTCTCACCGTCGCTCTCTCACCGTCGCTCTCTCACAGTGTCGCTCTCTCACCGTCGCTCTCTCACGGTCACTCTCTCACCGTCACTCTCTCACCGTGACGCTCTCTCACCATGTCGCTCTCTCACCGTCGCTCTCTCACCGTCGCTCTCCACCGTGTCGCTCTCTCACCGTCACTCTCTCAGCGTCGCTCTCTCACCGTGTCGCTCTCTCACCGTGTCACTCTCTCACCGTTGCTCTCTCACCGTCACTCTCTCACCGTCGCTCTCTCACCGTCGCTCTCTCACAGTGTCGCTCTCTCACCGTCGCTCTCTCACGGTCACTCTCTCACCGTCACTCTCTCACCGTGACGCTCTCTCACCATGTCGCTCTCTCACCGTCGCTCTCTCACCGTCGCTCTCCATCGTGTCGCTCTCTCACCGTCACTCTCTCACCGTCACTCTCTCACCGTCGCTCTCTCACCGTGTCGCTCTCTCACCGTCGCTCTCTCACCGTTGCTCTCTATCACCGTCGCTCTCTCACCGTCGCTCTCTCACCGTCGCTCTCTCACCGCACTCTCTCACCGTCGCTCTCTCACCGTCGCTATCTCACCGTCACTCTCTCACCGTGTCGCTCTCTCACCGTCACTCTCTCACCGTGTCGCTCTCTCACCGTCGCTCTCTCACCGTCGCTCTCTCACCGTCGCTCTCTCACCGTCGCTCTCTATCACCGTTGCTCTCTCACCGTCGCTCTCTATCACCGTCGCTCTCTCACCGTCGCTCTCTCACCGTGTCGCTCTCTCACCGTCGCTCTCTCACCGTGTCGCTCTCTCACTGTCGCTCTCTCACCGTCGCTCTCTCACCGTCGCTCTCTCACCGTCACTCTCTCACCGTGTTGCTCCCTCACCGTCGTTCTCTCACCGTCACTCTCTCACCATCACTCTCTCACCGTCACTCTCACCGTGACGGTCTCTCACTATGTCGCTCTCTCACCGTCACTCTTTCACCGTGACGGTCTCTCACTATGTCGCTCTCTCACCGTCGCTCTCTCACCGTCGCTCTCTCACCGCAATCTCTCACCGTCGCTCTCTCACCGTCACTCTCTCACCGTGACGCTCTCTCACCATGTCGCTCTCTCACCGTCGCTCTCTCACCGCCGCTCTCCACCGTGTCGCTCTCTCACCGTCACTCTCTCAGCGTCGCTCTCTCACCGTGTCGCTCTCTCACCGTGTCGCTCTCTCACCGTTGCTCTCTCACCGTCACTCTCTCACCGTCGCTCTCTCACCGTCGCTCTCTCACAGTGTCGCTCTCTCACCGTCGCTCTCTCACGGTCACTCTCTCACCGTCACTCTCTCACCGTGACGCTCTCTCACCATGTCGCTCTCTCACCGTCGCTCTCTCACCGTCGCTCTCCACCGTGTCGCTCTCTCACCGTCACTCTCTCACCGTCACTCTCTCACCGTCGCTCTCTCACCGTGTCGCTCTCTCACCGTCGCTCTCTCACCGTTGCTCTCTATCACCGTCGCTCTCTCACCGTCGCTCTCTCACCGTCGCTCTCTCACCGCACTCACTCACCGTCGCTCTCTCACCGTCGCTCTCTCACCGTCACTCTCTCACCGTGTCGCTCTCTCACCTTCACTCTCTCACCGTGTCCCTCTCTCACCGTCGCTCTCTCACCGTCGCTCTCTATCACCGTCGCTCTCTCACCGTCGCTCTCTATCACCGTCGCTCTCTCACCGTCGCTCTCTCACCGTCGCTCTCTCACCGTCGCTCTCTCACCGTCGCTCTCTATCACCGTTGCTCTCTCACCGTCGCTCTCTATCACCGTCGCTCTCTCACCGTCGCTCTCTCACCGTGTCGCTCTCTCACCGTCGCTCTCTCACCGTGTCGCTCTCTCACTGTCGCTCTCTCACCGTCGCTCTCTCACCGTCGCTCTCTCACCGTCACTCTCTCACCGTGTTGCTCCCTCACCGTCGTTCTCTCACCGTCACTCTCTCACCGTCACTCTCTCACCGTCACTCTCTCACCGTGACGGTCTCTCACTATGTCGCTCTCTCACCGTCACTCTTTCACCGTGACGGTCTCTCACTATGTCGCTCTCTCACCGTCGCTCTCTCACCGTCGCTCTCTCACCGCAATCTCTCACCGTCGCTCTCTCACCGTCACTCTCTCACCATCACTCTCTCACCGTGACGCTCTCTCACCATGTCGCTCTCTCACCGTGTCGCTCTCTCACCGTCACTCTCTCACCGTCACTCTCTCACCATGTCGCTCTCTCACCGTGTCGCTCTCTCACCGTCACTCTCTCACCGTCACTCTCTCACCGTCGCTTTCTCACCGTCGCTCCCTCACCATGTCACTCTCTCACCGTCGCTCTCTCACCATCGCTCTCTCACCATCGCTCTCTCACCATGTCGCTCTCTCACCGTCGCTCTCTCACCGTCGCTCTCTCACCATGTCGCTCTCTCTCCGTCGCTCTCTCACCGTCGCTCTCTCACAGTGTCGCTCTCTCACCGCAATCTCTCACCGTCGCTCTCTCACGGTCACTCTCTCACCGTCACTCTCTCACCGTGACGCTCTCTCACCATGTCGCTCTCTCACCGTCGCTCTCTTACCGTCGCTCTCCACCGTGTCGCTCTCTCACCGTCACTCTCTCACCGTCACTCTCTCACCGTCGCTCGCTCACCGTGTCGCTCTCTCACCGTCGCTCTCTCACCGTTGCTCTCTATCACCGTCGCTCTCTCACCGTCGCTCTCTCACCGTCGCTCTCTCACCGCACTCTCTCACCGTCGCTCTCTCACCGTCGCTCTCTCACCGTCACTCTCTCACCGTGTCGCTCTCTCACCGTCACTCTCTCACCGTCGCTCTCTCACCGTCGCTCTCTATCACCGTCGCTCTCTCACCGTCGCTCTCTCACCGTCGCTCTCTCACCGTCGCTCTCTCACCGTCGCTCTCTCACCGTCGCTCTCTATCACCGTCGCTCTCTCACCGTCGCTCTCTATCACCGTCGCTCTCTCACCGTCGCTCTCTCACCATGTCGCTCTCTCACCGTCGCTCTCTCACCGTGTCGCTCTCTCACTGTCGCTCTCTCACCGTCGCTCTCTCACCATCGCTCTCTCACCGTCGCTCTCTCACCGTGTCGCTCTCTCACCGTCGCTCTCTCACCGTGTCGCTCTCTCACTGTCGCTCTCTCACCGTCGCTCTCTATCACCGTCGCTCTCTCACCGTCGCTCTCTCACCATGTCGCTCTCTCACCGTCGCTCTCTCACCGTGTCGCTCTCTCACTGTCGCTCTCTCACCGTCGCTCTCTCACCGTCGCTCTCTCACCGTGTCGCTCTCTCACCGTCGCTCTCTCACCGTGTCGCTCTCTCACTGTCGCTCTCTCACCGTCGCTCTCTATCACCGTCGCTCTCTCACCGTCGCTCTCTATCACCGTCGCTCTCTCACCGTCGCTCTCTCACCATCGCTCTCTCACCGTCGCTCTCTCACCGTGTCGCTCTCTCACCGTCGCTCTCTCACCGTGTCGCTCTCTCACTGTCGCTCTCTCACCGTCGCTCTCTATCACCGTCGCTCTCTCACCGTCGCTCTCTATCACCGTCGCTCTCTCACCGTCGCTCTCTCACCGTCGCTCTCTCACCGTCGCTCTCTCACCGTCGCTCTCTCACCGTCGCTCTCTCTCACCGTCGCTCTCTCACCGTCGCTCTCTATCACCGTCGCTCTCTCACCGTCGCTCTCTCACCGTGTCGCTCTCTCACCGTCGCTCTCTCACCGTGTCGCTCTCTCACTGTCGCTCTCTCACCGTCGCTCTCTCACCATCGCTCTCTCACCGTCACTCTCTCACCGTGTTGCTTCCTCACCGCTGTTCTCTCACCGTCACTCTCTCACCGTCACTCTCTCACCGTCACTCTCTCACCGTGACGGTCTCTCACTATGTCGCTCTCTCACCGTCACTCTCTCACCGTGATGGTCTCTCACTATGTCGCTCTCTCACCGTCGCTCTCTCACCGTCGCTCTCTCACCGTCGCTCTCACCGCAATCTCTCACCGTCGCTCTCTCACCGTCACTCTGTCACCGTCACTCTCTCACCGTGACGCTCTCTCACCATGTCGCTCTCTCACCGTGTCGCTCTCTCACCGTCACTCTCTCACCGTCACTCTCTCACCATGTCGCTCTCCACCGTGTCGCTCTCTCACCGTCACTCTCTCACCGTCGCTCTCTCACCGTCGCTCTCTATCACCGTCGCTCTCTCACCGTCGCTCTCTCACCGTCGCTCTCTCACCGTGTCGCTCTCTCACCGTCGCTCTCTATCACCGTCGCTCTCTCACCGTCGCTCTCTCACCGTCGCTCTCTCACCGCACTCTCTCACCGTCGCTCTCTCACCGTGTCGCTCTCTCACCGTCGCTCTCTCACCGTCGCTCTCTATCACCGTCGCTCTCTCACCGTCGCTCTCTATCACCGTCGCTCTCTCACCGTCGCTCTCTCACCGTCGCTCTCTCACCGTCGCTCTCTATCACCGTCGCTCTCTCACCGCGCTCTCTCATCGTCACTCTTACATCGTCGCTCTCTCGCCGTGTCGCTCTCTCACCGTGTCGCTCTCTCACCGTCACTCTCTCACCGTGTCGCTCTCTCACCATGTCGCTCTCTCACCGCACTCTCTCACCGTCGCTCTCTCACCGTCACTCTCTCACCGTCACTCTCTCACCGTCACTCTCTCACCGTGTCGCTCTCTCACCGTCACTCTCTCACCGTGTCGCTCTCTCACCATGTCGCTCTCTCACCGCACTCTCTCACCGTCGCTCTCTCACCGTCGCTCTCTCACCGTCGCTCTCTATCACCGTCGCTCTCTCACCGCGCTCTCTCATCGTCACTCTTACATCGTCGCTCTCTCGCCGTGTCGCTCTCTCACCGTGTCGCTCTCTCACCGTCACTCTCTCACCGTGTCGCTCTCTCACCATCGCTCTCTCACCGTCGCTCTCTCACCGTCGCTCTCTCACCGTCACTCTCTGACCTGTGTTGCTCCCTCACCGTCGTTCCCTCACTGTCGCTCTCTCACTGTCACTCTCTCACTGTCGCTCTCTCACCGTCGCTCTCTCACCATCGCTCTCTCACCATCGCTCTCTCACCGCACTCTCTCACCGTGTCGCTCTCTCACCGTGACGCTCTCTCACCGTCGCTCTCTCACCGTCGCTCTCTCACCGTCACTCTCTCACCGTGTTGCTCCCTCACCGTCGTTCCCTCACCGTCGCTCTGTCACCGTCACTCTCTCACCCTGTCGCTCTCTCACCATGTTTCTCTCTCACCGTTGCTCTCTCACCGTCAATCTCTCACCGCGTCGCTCTCTCACCGTTGCTCTGTCACCGTCGCTCTCTCACCGTCACTCTCTCACCGTCACTCTCTCACCGTCGCTCTCTCACCATCGCTCTCTCACTGTCGCTCTCTTACCGTCACTCTCTCACCGTGTCACTCTGTCACCGTCACTCTCTCACCGTGTCTCGCTCTCAACGTCGCTCTCTCACCGTCGCTCTCTCACTGTGTCACTCTCTCACCGTCGCTCTCTCACCGCCGCTCTCTCACCGCACTCTCTCACCGTCGCTCTCCCACCGTCACTCTCTCACCGTGTCGCTCTCTCACCGTCGCTCTCTATCACCGTCGCTCTCTCACCGTCGCTCTCTCACCGTCGCTCTCTCACCGCACTCTCTCACCGTCGCTCTCTCACCGTGTCGCTCTCTCACCGTCGCTCTCTCACCGTCGCTCACTATCACCGTCGCTCTCTCACCGTTGCTCTCTATCACCGTCGCTCTCTCACCGTCGCTCTCTCACCGTCGCTCTCTCACCGTGTCGCTCTCTCACCGTCGCTCTCTCACCGTGTCGCTCTCTCACTGTCGCTCTCTCACCGCCGCTCTCTCACCGTCGCTCTCTCACCGTCACTCTCTCACCGTGTTGCTCCCTCACCGTCGTTCTCTCACCTTCACTCTCTCACCGTCACTCTCTCACCGTCACTCTCTCACCGTGACGGTCTCTCACTATGTCGCTCTCTCACCGTCACTCTTTCACCGTGACGGTCTCTCACTATGTCGCTCTCTCACCGTCGCTCTCTCACCGTCGCTCTCTCACCGCAATCTCTCACCGTCGCTCTCTCACCGTCACTCTCTCACCGTCACTCTCTCACCGTGACGCTCTCTCACCATGTCGCTCTCTCACCGTGTCGCTCTCTCACCGTCACTCTCTCACCGTCACTCTCTCACCATGTCGCTCTCTCACCGTGTCGCTCTCTCACCGTCACTCTCTCACCGTCACTCTCTCACCGTCGCTTTCTCACCGTCGCTCCCTCACCATGTCACTCTCTCACCGTCGCTCTCTCACCATCGCTCTCTCACCATCGCTCTCTCACCATGTCGCTCTCTCACCGTCGCTCTCTCACCGTCGCTCTCTCACCATGTCGCTCTCTCTCCGTCGCTCTCTCACCGTCGCTCTCTCACAGTGTCGCTCTCTCACCGCAATCTCTCACCGTCGCTCTCTCACGGTCACTCTCTCACCGTCACTCTCTCACCGTGACGCTCTCTCACCATGTCGCTCTCTCACCGTCGCTCTCTTACCGTCGCTCTCCACCGTGTCGCTCTCTCACCGTCACTCTCTCACCGTCACTCTCTCACCGTCGCTCGCTCACCGTGTCGCTCTCTCACCGTCGCTCTCTCACCGTTGCTCTCTATCACCGTCGCTCTCTCACCGTCGCTCTCTCACCGTCGCTCTCTCACCGCACTCTCTCACCGTCGCTCTCTCACCGTCGCTCTCTCACCGTCACTCTCTCACCGTGTCGCTCTCTCACCGTCACTCTCTCACCATCGCTCTCTCACCGTCGCTCTCTATCACCGTCGCTCTCTCACCGTCGCTCTCTCACCGTCGCTCTCTCACCGTCGCTCTCTCACCGTCGCTCTCTCACCGTCGCTCTCTATCACCGTCGCTCTCTCACCGTCGCTCTCTATCACCGTCGCTCTCTCACCGTCGCTCTCTCACCATGTCGCTCTCTCACCGTCGCTCTCTCACCGTGTCGCTCTCTCACTGTCGCTCTCTCACCGTCGCTCTCTCACCATCGCTCTCTCACCGTCGCTCTCTCACCGTGTCGCTCTCTCACCGTCGCTCTCTCACCGTGTCGCTCTCTCACTGTCGCTCTCTCACCGTCGCTCTCTATCACCGTCGCTCTCTCACCGTCGCTCTCTATCACCGTCGCTCTCTCACCGTCGCTCTCTCACCGTCGCTCTCTCACCGTCGCTCTCTCACTGTCGCTCTCTCACCGTCGCTCTCTCTCACCGTCGCTCTCTCACCGTCGCTCTCTATCACCGTCGCTCTCTCACCGTCGCTCTCTCACCGTGTCGCTCTCTCACCGTCGCTCTCTCACCGTGTCGCTCTCTCACTGTCGCTCTCTCACCGTCGCTCTCTCACCGTCGCTCTCTCACCGTCACTCTCTCACCGTGTTGCTTCCTCACCGCTGTTCTCTCACCATCACTCTCTCACCGTCACTCTCTCACCGTCACTCTCTCACCGTGACGGTCTCTCACTATGTCGCTCTCTCACCGTCACTCTCTCACCGTGATGGTCTCTCACTATGTCGCTCTCTCACCGTCGCTCTCTCACCGTCGCTCTCTCACCGTCGCTCTCACCGCAATCTCTCACCGTCGCTCTCTCACCGTCACTCTGTCACCGTCACTCTCTCACCGTGACGCTCTCTCACCATGTCGCTCTCTCACCGTGTCGCTCTCTCACCGTCACTCTCTCACCGTCACTCTCTCACCATGTCGCTGTCCACCGTGTCGCTCTCTCACCGTCACTCTCTCACCGTCGCTCTCTCACCGTCGCTCTCTATCACCGTCGCTCTCTCACCGTCGCTCTCTCACCGTCGCTCTCTCACCGTGTCGCTCTCTCACCGTCGCTCTCTATCACCGTCGCTCTCTCACCGTCGCTCTCTCACCGTCGCTCTCTCACCGCACTCTCTCACCGTCGCTCTCTCACCGTGTCGCTCTCTCACCGTCGCTCTCTCACCGTCGCTCTCTATCACCGTCGCTCTCTCACCGTCGCTCTCTATCACCGTCGCTCTCTCACCGTCGCTCTCTCACCGTCGCTCTCTCACCGTCGCTCTCTATCACCGTCGCTCTCTCACCGCGCTCTCTCATCGTCACTCTTACATCGTCGCTCTCTCGCCGTGTCGCTCTCTCACCGTGTCGCTCTCTCACCGTCACTCTCTCACCGTGTCGCTCTCTCACCATGTCGCTCTCTCACCGCACTCTCTCATCGTCGCTCTCTCACCGTCACTCTCTCACCGTCACTCTCTCACCGTCACTCTCTCACCGTCACTCTCTCACCGTGTCGCTCTCTCACCGTCACTCTCTCACCGTGTCGCTCTCTCACCATGTCGCTCTCTCACCGCACTCTCTCACCGTCGCTCTCTCACCGTCGCTCTCTCACCGTCGCTCTCTATCACCGTCGCTCTCTCACCGCGCTCTCTCATCGTCACTCTTACATCGTCGCTCTCTCGCCGTGTCGCTCTCTCACCGTGTCGCTCTCTCACCGTCACTCTCTCACCGTGTCGCTCTCTCACCATCGCTCTCTCACCGTCGCTCTCTCACCGTCGCTCTCTCACCGTCACTCTCTGACCTGTGTTGCTCCCTCACCGTCGTTCCCTCACTGTCGCTCTCTCACTGTCACTCTCTCACTGTCGCTCTCTCACCGTCGCTCTCTCACCATCGCTCTCTCACCATCGCTCTCTCACCGCACTCTCTCACCGTGTCGCTCTCTCACCGTGACGCTCTCTCACCGTCGCTCTCTCACCGTCGCTCTCTCACCGTCACTCTCTCACCGTGTTGCTCCCTCACCATCGTTCCCTCACCGTCGCTCTCTCACCGTCACTCTCTCACCCTGTCGCTCTCTCACCATGTTTCTCTCTCACCGTTGCTCTCTCACCGTCAATCTCTCACCGCGTCGCTCTCTCACCGTTGCTCTGTCACCGTCGCTCTCTCACCGTCACTCTCTCACCGTCACTCTCTCACCGTCGCTCTCTCACCATCGCTCTCTCACTGTCGCTCTCTTACCGTCACTCTCTCACCGTGTCACTCTGTCACCGTCACTCTCTCACCGTGTCTCGCTCTCAACGTCGCTCTCTCACCGTCGCTCTCTCACTGTGTCACTCTCTCACCGTCGCTCTCTCACCGCCGCTCTCTCACCGCACTCTCTCACCGTCGCTCTCCCACCGTCACTCTCTCACCGTGTCGCTCTCTCACCGTCGCTCTCTATCACCGTCGCTCTCTCACCGTCGCTCTCTCACCGTCGCTCTCTCACCGCACTCTCTCACCGTCGCTCTCTCACCGTGTCGCTCTCTCACCGTCGCTCTCTCACCGTCGCTCACTATCACCGTCGCTCTCTCACCGTCGCTCTCTATCACCGTCGCTCTCTCACCGTCGCTCTCTCACCGTCGCTCTCTCACCGTCACTCTCTCACCGTCGCTCTCTCACCGCGCTCTCTCATCGTCACTCTTACATCGTCGCTCTCTCGCCGTGTCGCTCTCTCACCGTGTCGCTCTCTCACCGTCACTCCCTCACCGTCGCTCTCTCACTGTGTCGCTCTCTCACCGTCGCTATCTCACCGTCGCTCACTCACCATGTCGCTCTCTAACCGTCGCTCTCCATCACCGTCGCTCTCTCACCGTCGCTCTCTCACCGTCGCTCTCTCACCGTCACTCTCTCACCGTCACTCTCTCACCGTCGCTCTCTCACCGTCGCTCTCTCACCGTCGCTCTCTCACCGTCACTCTCTCACCGTCGCTCTCTCACCGTCGCTCTCTCACCGTCGCTCACTCACCGTGTCGCTCTCGAACCGTTGCTCTCCATCACCGTCGCTCTCTCACCGCGCTCTCTCACCGCAATCTCTCACCGTCGCTCTCTCACCGTCACTCTCTCACCGTCACTCTCTCACCGTGACGCTCTCTCACCATGTCGCCCTCTCACCGTCACTCTCTCACCGTGTCGCTCTCTCACCGTCGCTCTCTCACCGTCGCTCTCTCACCGTGTCGCTCTCTCACCGTCGCTCTCTCACCGTGTCGCCCTCTCACCGTCACTCTCTGACCGTGTCGCTCTCTCACCATGTCGCTCTCTCACCGTCGCTCTCTCACGGTGTTGCTCTCTCACCGTCACTCTCTCACCGTCACTCTCTCACCGTCGCTCTCTCACCGTATCGCTCTCTCACCGTCGCTCTCTCACCGTGTCGCTCTCTCACCGTCGCTCTCTCACCGTCACTCTCTCACCGTCGCTCTCTCACCGTGTCGCTCTCTCACCGGCGCTCTCTCACCATCGCTCTCTCTCACCGTCGCTCTCTCACCGTCGCTCTCTCACCGTGTCGCTCTCTCACCATGTCGCTCTCTCACCGCACTCTCTCACTGTCGCTCTCTCACCGTCACTCTCTCACCGTCACTCTCTCACCGTCGCTCTCTCACCGTCGCTCTCTCACCGTCACTCTCTCACTGTGTTGCTCCCTCACTGTCGTTCTCTCACTGTCGCTCTCTCACCGTCACTCTCTCACCGTCGCTCTCTCACCGTCACTCTCTCAACCTGTCGCTCTCTCACCGTCGCTCTCTCACCATGTTTCTCTCTCACCGTTGCTCTCTCACCGTCGCTCTCTCACCGTCGCTCTCTCACCGTCACTCTCTCACCGTCGCTCTCTCACCATGTTTCTCTCTCACCGCGTCGCTCTCTCACCGTCGCTCTCTCACCGTCACTCTCTCACCGTCACTCTCTCACCGTCACTCTCTCAACGTATCGCTCTCTCACCGTGTCGCTCTCTCACCGTCGCTCTCTCACCGTCGCTCTCTCACAGTGTCACTCTCTCACCGCACTCTCTCACCGTCGCTCTCTCACCGTCACTCTCTCACCGTCACACTCTCACCGTCGCTCTCTCACCGTGTTTCTCTCTCACCGTCGCTCTCTCAACGTCGCTCTCTCACCGTCGCTCTCTCACAGTGTCGCTCTCTCACCGCAATCTCTCACCGTCGTCCTCTCACCGTCACTCTCTCACCGTGTCGTTCTCTCACCATGTCGCTCTCTCACCGTCGCTCTCTCACCGTGTCGCTCTCTCACCGTCACTCTCTCACCGTCGCTCTCTCACCGTCGCTCTCTCACCGTGTCGCTCCCTCACCGTCGCTCTCTCACCGTCGCTCTCTCTCATGTCGCTCTCTCACCGTGTTGCTCCCTCACCGTCGCTCTCTCACCATTGCTCCCTCACCGTCACTCTCTCACCGTCACTCTCTACCCGTCACTCTCTCACCGTCACTCTCTCACCGTCGCTCTCTCACAGTGTCGCTCTCTCACCGCACTCTCTCACCGTCGCTCTCTCACCGTCACTCTCTCACCGGCACTCTCTCACCGTGTTGCTCCCTCACTGTCGCTCTCTCACCATTGCTCCCTCACCGTCACTCTCTCACCGTCGCTCTCTCACCGTCACTCTCTCACCGTCGCTCTCTCACCGTCACTCTCTCACCGTCACTCTCTCACCGTCGCTCTCTCACGGTCACTCTCTCACCGTCACTCTCTCACCGTCACTCTCTCACCGTGTTGCTCCCTCACTGTTGTTCTCTCACCGTCGCTCTCTCACCGTCACTCTCTCACCGTCACTCTCTCACCGTCGCTCTCTCACCGTGCTCTCTCACCGTCGCTCTCTCACCGTCGCTCACTCACCGTGTCGCTCTCGAACCGTTGCTCTCCATCACCGTCGCTCTCTCACCGCGCTCTCTCACCGCAATCTCTCACCGTCGCTCTCTCACCGTCACTCTCTCACCGTCACTCTCTCACCGTGACGCTCTCTCACCGTGTCGCCCTCTCACCGTCACTCTCTCACCGTGTCGCTCTCTCACCGTCGCTCTCTCACCGTCGCTCTCTCACCGTGTCGCTCTCTCACCGTCGCTCTCTCACCGTGTCGCCCTCTCACCGTCACTCTCTCACCGTGTCGCTCTCTCACCATGTCGCTCTCTCACCGTCGCTCTCTCACGGTGTCGCTCTCTCACCGTCACTCTCTCACCGTCACTCTCTCACCGTCGCTCTCTCACCGTATCGCTCTCTCACCGTCGCTCTCTCACCGTGTCGCTCTCTCACCGTCGCTCTCTCACCGTCACTCTCTCACCGTCACTATCTCAACGTATCGCTCTCTCACCATGTCGCTCTCTCACCGTCGCTCTCTCACCGTCGCTCTCTCACAGTGTCGCTCTCTCACCGCACTCTCTCACCGTCGCTCTCTCACCGTCACTCTCTCACCGTCACACTCTCACCGTCGCTCTCTCACCATGTTTCTCTCTCACCGAAGCTCTCTCACCGTCGCTCTCTCACCGTCGCTCTCTCACAGTGTCGCTCTCTCACCGCAATGTCTCACCGTCGCCCTCTCACCGTCACTCTCTCACCGTGTCGCTCTCTCACCATGTCGCTCTCTCACCGTCGCTCTCTCACCGTGTCGCTCTCTCACCGTCACTCTCTCACCGTCGCTCTCTCACCGTCGCTCTCTCACCGTGTCGCTCTCTCACCGTCGCTCTCTCACCGTCGCTCTCTCTCACCGTCGCTCTCTCACCGTCGCTCTCTCACCGTGTCGTTCTCTCACCATGTCGCTCTCTCACCGCACTCTCTCACCGTCGCTCTCTCACCGTGTCGCTCTCTCACCGTCGCTCTCTCACCATCGCTCTCTCTCACCGTCGCTCTCTCACCGTCGCTCTCTCACCGTGTCGCTCTCTCACCATGTCGCTCTCTCACCGCACTCTCTCACTGTCGCTCTCTCACCGTCACTCTCTCACCGTCACTCTCTCACCGTCGCTCTCTCACCGTCACTCTCTCACCGTGTTGCTCCCTCACTGTCGTTCTCTCACTGTCGCTCTCACACCGTCACTCTCTCACCGTCGCTCTCTCACCGTCACTCTCTCAACCTGTCGCGCTCTCACCGTCGCTCTCTCACCATGTTTCTCTCTCACCGTTGCTCTCTCACCGTCGCTCTCTCACCGTCACTCTCTCACCGTCGCTCTCTCACCGTCACTCTCTCAACCGGTCGCTCTCTCACCGTCGCTCTCTCACCATGTTTCTCTCTCACCGTTGCTCTCTCACCGTCGCTCTCTCACCGTCGCTCTCTCACCGTCACTCTCTCACCGTCGCTCTCTCACCATGTTTCTCTCTCACCGCGTCGCTCTCTCACCGTCGCTCTCTCACCGTCACTCTCTCACCGTCACTCTCTCACCGTCACTCTCTCAACGTATCGCTCTCTCACCGTGTCGCTCTCTCACCGTCGCTCTCTCACCGTCGCTCTCTCACAGTGTCGCTCTCTCACCGCACTCTCTCACCGTCGCTCTCTCACCGTCACTCTCTCACCGTCACACTCTCACCGTCGCTCTCTCACCGTGTTTCTCTCTCACCGTCGCTCTCTCACCGTCGCTCTCTCACCGTCGCTCTCTCACAGTCTCGCTCTCTCACCGCAATCTCTCACCGTCGCCCTCTCACCGTCACTCTCTCACCGTGTCGTTCTCTCACCATGTCGCTCTCTCACCGTCGCTCTCTCACCGTGTCACTCTCTCACCGTCACTCTCTCACCGTCGCTCTCTCACCGTCGCTCTCTCACCGTGTCGCTCTCTCACCGTCGCTCTCTCACCGTCGCTCTCTCTCACCGTCGCTCTCTCACCGTGTCGCTCCCTCACCGTCGCTCTCTCACCGTTGCTCCCTCACCGTCACTCACTCACCGTCACTCTCTACCCGTCACTCTCTCACCGTCACTCTCTCACCGTCGCTCTCTCACAGTGTCGCTCTCTCACCACACTCTCTCACCGTCGCTCTCTCACAGTCACTCTCTCACCGTCACTCTCTCACCGTGTTGCTCCATCACTGTCGTTCTCTCACCGTCGCTCTCTCACCATCACTCTCTCACCGTTGCTCTCTCACCGTCGCTCTCTCACCGTCACTCTCTCACCGTCACTCTCTCACCGTCGCTCTCTCACCGTCACTCTCTCACCGTCACTCTCTCAACGTCACTCTCTCACCGTGTTGCTCCCTCACTGTCGTTCTCTCACCGTCGCTCTCTCACCGTCACTCTCTCACCGTCACTCTCTCACCGTCGCTCTCTCACCGTGCTCTCTCACCGTCGCTCTCACACCGTCACTCTCTCACCGTCGCTCTCTCACCGTCACTCTCTCAACCTGTCGCGCTCTCACCGTCGCTCTCTCACCATGTTTCTCTCTCACCGTTGCTCTCTCACCGTCGCTCTCTCACCGTCACTCTCTCACCGTCGCTCTCTCACCGTCACTCTCTCAACCGGTCGCTCTCTCACCGTCGCTCTCTCACCATGTTTCTCTCTCACCGTTGCTCTCTCACCGTCGCTCTCTCACCGTCGCTCTCTCACCGTCACTCTCTCACCGTCGCTCTCTCACCATGTTTCTCTCTCACCGCGTCGCTCTCTCACCGTCGCTCTCTCACCGTCACTCTCTCACCGTCACTCTCTCACCGTCACTCTCTCAACGTATCGCTCTCTCACCGTGTCGCTCTCTCACCGTCGCTCTCTCACCGTCGCTCTCTCACAGTGTCGCTCTCTCACCGCACTCTCTCACCGTCGCTCTCTCACCGTCACTCTCTCACCGTCACACTCTCACCGTCGCTCTCTCACCGTGTTTCTCTCTCACCGTCGCTCTCTCACCGTCGCTCTCTCACCGTCGCTCTCTCACAGTCTCGCTCTCTCACCGCAATCTCTCACCGTCGCCCTCTCACCGTCACTCTCTCACCGTGTCGTTCTCTCACCATGTCGCTCTCTCACCGTCGCTCTCTCACCGTGTCACTCTCTCACCGTCACTCTCTCACCGTCGCTCTCTCACCGTCGCTCTCTCACCGTGTCGCTCTCTCACCGTCGCTCTCTCACCGTCGCTCTCTCTCACCGTCGCTCTCTCACCGTGTCGCTCCCTCACCGTCGCTCTCTCACCGTTGCTCCCTCACCGTCACTCACTCACCGTCACTCTCTACCCGTCACTCTCTCACCGTCACTCTCTCACCGTCGCTCTCTCACAGTGTCGCTCTCTCACCACACTCTCTCACCGTCGCTCTCTCACAGTCACTCTCTCACCGTCACTCTCTCACCGTGTTGCTCCATCACTGTCGTTCTCTCACCGTCGCTCTCTCACCATCACTCTCTCACCGTCGCTCTCTCACCGTCGCTCTCTCACCGTGTCACTCTCTCACCATCGCTCCCTCACCGTGTCGCTCTCTCACCGTGTCACTCCCTCACCGTCGCTCTCTCACCGTCGCTCTCTCACCGTCGCTCTCTCACCACACTCTCTCGCCGCGCTCTCTCACCGTCGCTCTCTCACCGTCGCACTCTCCGTGTCGCTCTCTCACCGTGTCACGCTCTCACCGTCGCTCTCTCACTGTCGCTCTCTCACCGTGTCGCTCTCTCACCGTGTCACTCTCTCACCGTCGCTCTCTCACCACACTCTCTCGCCGCGCTCTTTCACCGTCGCTCTCTCACCGTCGCTCTCTCACCGTCGCTCTCTCACCACAGTCTCTCACCTCGCTCTCTCACCGTCGCTCTCTCACCGTCGCTCTCTCACCGTCGCTCTCTCACCGTCGCTCTCTCACCGTCGCTCTCTCACCGTCACTCTCTCACCATCGCTCTCTCACCGTCGCTCTCTCACCGTGTCACTCTCTCACCATCGCTCCCTCACCGTGTCGCTCTCTCACCGTGTCACTCCCTCACCGTCACTCTCTCACCGTCGCTATCTCACCATCGCTCTCTCACCATACTCTCTCGCCGCGCTCTTTCACCGTCGCTCTCTCACCGTCGCTCTCTCGCCGCGCTCTCTCACCGTCGCTCTCTCACCGTCGCTCTCTCACCACACTCTCTCACCGCACTCTCTCACCGTCGCTCTCTCACCGTCACTCTCTCACCGTCGCTCTCTCTCCGTCGCTCTCTCACCGTCGCTCTCTCACCACAATCTCTCACCGTCGCTCTCTCACCGTCGCTCTCTCACCGTTGCTCTCTCACCACACTCTCTCACCGCACTCTCTCACCGTGCTCTCTCACCACACTCTCTCACCGTCGCTCTCTCACCACACTCTCTCACCGTCGCTCTCTCACTGTCGCTCTCTCACCACACTCTCTCACCGTCACTCTCTCACCGTCGCTCTCTCACCACACTCTCTCACCGTGCTCTCTCACCGCGCTCTCTCACAGTCGCTCTCTCACCGTCGCTCTCTCACCGTCGCTCTCTCACCACACTCTCTCACCGTCGCTTTCTCACCACACTCTCTCACCGTCGCTCTCTCACCACACTCTCTCACATTCGCTCTCTCACCGTCGCTCTCTCACAGTCGCTCTCTCACCACACTCTCTCACCGTCGCTCTCTCACCACACTCTCTCACCATCGCTTTCTCACAGTCGCTCTCTCACCGTTGCTCTCTCACCGTCGCTCTCTCACCACACTCTCTCACCGTCGCTCTCTCACCGTCGCTCTCTCACCACACTCTCTCGCCGTCGCTCTCTCACCGTCGCTCTCTCACCGTGTCGCTCTCTCACCGTGTCACTCTCTCACCGTCACTCTCTCACCGTGTTGCACTCTCACCGTCGCTCTCTCACCGTAACTCTTTCACCGTCGCTCTCTCACCACGCTCTCTCACCGTCGCTCTCTCACCGTCGCTCTCTCACCGTCACTCTCTCACCATCGCTCTCTCACCATGTCATTCTCTCACCGACGCTCTCTCACCGTCGCTCTCTCACCATGTCACTCTCTCACCGTCGCTCTCTCACCGTCACTCTCTCACCGTGTCGCTCTCTCACCATCGCTCTCTCACCGTCGCTCTCTCACCATGTCGCTCTCTCACCGTCGCTCTCTCACCGTCGCTCTCTCACCATGTTTCTCTCTCACCGTTGATCTCTCACCGTCGCTCTCTCACCGTCACTCTCTCACCGCGTCGCTCTCTCAACGTCGCTCTGTCACCGTCGCTCTCTCACCGCACTCTCTCACCGTCGCTCTCTCACCGTCACTCTCTCACCGTCACTCTCTCACCGTCGCTCTCTCACCATGTCGCTCTCTCACCGTGTTTCTCTCTCACTGTCGCTCTCTCACCGTCGCTCTCTCACCGTCGCTCTCTCACCATCACTCTCTCACCGTGTTGCTCCCTCACCGTCTTTCTCTCACTGTTGCTCTCTCACCGTCACTCTCTCACCATCGCTCTCTCACCGTCACTCTCTCACCGTCACTCTCTCACCCTGTCGCTCTCTCACCGTCGCTCTCTCACCGTCGCTCTCTCACCATCACTCTCTCACCGCGTCGCTCTCTCACCGTCGCTCTGTCACCGTCGCTCTCTCACCGCACTCTCTCACCGTCACTCTCTCACCGTCGCTCTGTCACCGTCGCTCTCTCACCGCACTCTCTCACCGTCACTCTCTCACCGTCACTCTCTCACCGTCACTATCTCAACGTGTCACTCTCTCACCGGCGCTCTCTCACCGTGTCACTCTCTCACCGTCGCTCTCTCACCGTCGCTCTCTCACCGTCGCTCTCTCATTGTCGCTCACTCACCGGCGCTCTCTCACCATGTCACTCTCTCACCGTCGCTCTCTCACCGTCGCTCTCTCACCGTCACTCTCTCACTGTGTCATACTCTCACCGTCGCTCTCTCACCGCACTCTCTCACCGTCGCTCTCTCACCGTCGCTCTCTCACCGTCACTCTCTCACTGTGTCGCTCTCTCACCGTCGCTCTCTCACCGTCGCTCTCTCACCGCCGCTCTCTCACCGCACTCTCTCACCGCACTCTCTCACCGTCGCTCTCTCATTGTCGCTCTCTCACCGGCGCTCTCTCACCATGTCACTCTCTCACCGTCGCTCTCTCACCGTCGCTCTCTCACCATGTCACTCTCTCACTGTGTCGCTCTCTCACCGTCGCTCTCTCACCGTCGCTCTCTCACCGTCGCTCTCTACCGTTGCTCTCTCAGTGTGTCGCTCTCTCACCGTCGCTCTCTCACCGTCGCTCTCTCCGTGTCGCTCTCTCACCGTGTCACTCTCTCACCGTCGCCCTCTCACCGTCGCTCTCTCACCGTGTCGCTCTCTCACCGTGTCACTCTCTCACCGTCACTCTCTCACCGTGTTGCACTCTCACCGTCGCTCTCTCACCGTAACTCTTTCACCGTCGCTCTCTCACTGCGCTCTCTCACCGTCACTCTCTCACCGTCGCTCTCTCACCGTCACTCTCTCACCATCGCTCTCTCACCATGTCATTCTCTCACCGACGCTCTCTCACCGTCGCTCTCTCACCATGTCACTCTCTCACCGTCGCTCTCTCACCGTCACTCTCTCACCGTGTCGCTCTCTCACCATCGCTCTCTCACCGTCGCTCTCTCACCATGTCGCTCTCTCACCGTCGCTCTCTCACCGTCGCTCTCTCACCGTCACTCTCTCACCGAGACTCTCTCACCGTGACGCTCTCTCACCATGTCGCTCTCTCACCGTCGCTCTCTCACCGTCACTCTCTCACCGTCACTCTCTCACCGTGACGCTCTCTCACCATGTCGCTCTCTCACCGTTGCTCTCTCACCGTCGCTCTCTCATCGTCACTCTCTCACCGTCACTCTCTCACCGTGACGCTCTCTCACCATGTCGCTCTCTCACCGTCGCTCTCTCACCGTCGCTCTCTCACCGTCGCTCTCTCACCGCAATCTCTCACCGTCGCACTCTCACTGTCACTCTCTCACCGTCACTCTCTCACCGTGACGCTCTCTCACCATGTCGCTCTCTCACCGTCGCTCTCTCACCGTCGCTCTCTCACCGTGTCGCTCTCTCACCGTCACTCTCTCACCATGTCGCTCTCCACCGTGTCGCTCTCTCACCGTCACTCTCTCACCGTCACTCTATCACCGTCGCTCTCTCACCGTGTCGCTCTCTCACCGTCGCTCTCTCACCGTCGCTCTCTATCACCGTCGCTCTCTCACCGTCGCTCTCTCACCGTCGCTCTCTCACCGCACTCTCTCACCGTCGCTCTCTCACCGTGTCGTTCTCTCACCGTCGCTCTCTCAACGTCGCTCTCTCACCGTCGCTCTATATCACCGTCGCTCTCTCACCGCGCTCTCTCATCGCCACTCTTACATCGTCGTTCTCTCACCGTGTCGCTCTCTCACCGTGTCGCTCTCTCACCGTCACTCTCTCACCGTGTCGCTCTCTCACCATGTCGCTCTCTCACCGCACTCTCTCACCGTCGCTCTCTCACCGTCACTCTCTCACCGTCACTCTCTCACCGTCGTTCTCTCACCGTCGCTCTCTCACCGTCGCTCTTTCACCGTCGCTCTCTCACCGTTGCTCTCTCACCGTCACTCTCTCACCGTCGCTCTTTCACCGTCGCTCTCTCACCGTTGCTCTCTCACCGTCGCTCTCTCACCATCGCTCTCTCACCGTGTCACTCTCTCACCGTCGCTCTCTCACCGTCACTCTCTCACCACGCTCTCTCACCGTGTCGCTCTCTCACCGTGTCACTCTCTCACCGTCGCTCTCTCACCATTGCTCTCTCACCGTCGCTCTCTCACCGTCGCTCTCTCACCGCACTCTCTCATCGTCACTCTCTCACCGTCGCTCTCTCACCGTCGCTCTCTCACCACACTCTCTCGCCGCGCTCTCTCACCGTCGCTCTCTCACCGTCGCTCTCACACCGTGTCGTTCTCTCACCGTCACTCTCTCACCGTGTCGCTCTCTCACCGTCGCTCTCTCACCGTCGCTCTCTCACCGTCGCTCTCTCACCGTCGCTCTCACACCGTGTCGCTCTCTCACCGTCACTCTCTCACCGTGTCGCTCTCTCACCGTGTCACTCTCTCACCGTCGCTCTCTCACCGTCGGTCTCTCATCGTGTCACTCTCTCACCGTCGCTCTCTCACCGTCGCTCTCTCACCGTCACTCTCTCACCGTGTCGCTCGCTCACCGTCGCTCTCTCACCGTGTCGCTCTCTCACCGTCGCTCTCTCACCGTCGCTCTCTCACCGTGTTGCTCTCTCACCGTCACTCTCTCACCGTCGCTCTCTCACCGTCGCTCTCTCACCGTGTCACTCTCTCACCATCGTTCCCTCACCGTGTCGCTCTCTCACCGTGTCACTCCCTCACCGTCGCTCTCTCAACGTCGCTCTCTCACCGTCGCTCTCTCACCACACTCTCTCGCCGCGCTCTCTCACCGTCGCTCTCTCACCGTCGCACTCTCCGTGTCGCTCTCTCACCGTGTCACGCTCTCACCGTCGCTCTCTCACTGTCGCTCTCTCACCGTGTCGCTCTCTCACCGTGTCACTCTCTCACCGTCGCTCTCTCACCACACTCTCTCGCCGCGCTCTTTCACCGTCGCTCTCTCACCGTCGCTCTCTCACCGTCGCTCTCTCACCACAGTCTCTCACCTCGCTCTCTCACCGTCGCTCTCTCACCGTCGCTCTCTCACCGTCGCTCTCTCACCGTCGCTCTCTCACCGTCACTCTCTCACCATCGCTCTCTCACCGTCGCTCTCTCACCGTGTCACTCTCTCACCATCGCTCCCTCACCGTGTCGCTCTCTCACCGTGTCACTCCCTCACCGTCACTCTCTCACCGTCGCTATCTCACCATCGCTCTCTCACCATACTCTCTCGCCGCGCTCTTTCACCGTCGCTCTCTCACCGTCGCTCTCTCGCCGCGCTCTCTCACCGTCGCTCTCTCACCGTCGCTCTCTCACCACACTCTCTCACCGCACTCTCTCACCGTCGCTCTCTCACCGTCACTCTCTCACCGTCGCTCTCTCTCCGTCGCTCTCTCACCGTCGCTCTCTCACCACAATCTCTCACCGTCGCTCTCTCACCGTCGCTCTCTCACCGTCGCTCTCTCACCGTCACTCTCTCACCGTCGCTCTCTCTCCGTCGCTCTCTCACCGTCGCTCTCTCACCACACTCTCTCACCACACTCTCTCACCACACTCTCTCACCGCACTCTCTCACCGTGCTCTCTCACCACACTCTCTCACCGTCGCTCTCTCACCACACTCTCTCACCGTCGCTCTCTCACTGTCGCTCTCTCACCACACTCTCTCACCGTCACTCTCTCACCGTCGCTCTCTCACCACACTCTCTCACCGTGCTCTCTCACCGCGCTCTCTCACAGTCGCTCTCTCACCGTCGCTCTCTCACCGTCGCTCTCTCACCACACTCTCTCACCGTCGCTTTCTCACCACACTCTCTCACCGTCGCTCTCTCACCACACTCTCTCACATTCGCTCTCTCACCGTCGCTCTCTCACAGTCGCTCTCTCACCACACTCTCTCACCGTCGCTCTCTCACCACACTCTCTCACCATCGCTTTCTCACAGTCGCTCTCTCACCGTTGCTCTCTCACCGTCGCTCTCTCACCACACTCTCTCACCGTCGCTCTCTCACCGTCGCTCTCTCACCACACTCTCTCACCGTCGCTCTCTCACCGTCGCTCTCTCACCACACTCTCTCACCGCGCTCCCTCACCGCACTCTCTCACCGTCGCTCTCTCACCGTCGCTCTCTCACCACACTCTCTCACCGTCGCTCTCTCACCACACTCTCTCACCGTCGCTCTCTCACCGTCGCTCTCTCACCACACTCTCTCACCGCGCTCTCTCACCACACTCTCTCACCGTCGCTCTCTCACCGTCGCTCTCTCACCACACTCTCTCACCACACTCTCTCACCGCGCTCTCTCACCACACTCTCTCACCGTCGCTCTCTCACCGTCGCTCTCTCACCACACTCTCTCACCGCGCTCTCTCACCACACTCTCTCACCGCGCTCTCTCACCGTCACTCTCTCACCGTCGCTCTCTCACCGTCACTCTCTCACCGTCGCTCTCTCACCGTCACTCTCTCACCATCGCTCTCTCACCGTCGCTCTCTCACCGTGTCACTCTCTCACCATCGCTCCCTCACCGTGTCGCTCTCTCACCGTGTCACTCCCTCATCGTCGCTCTCTCACCGTCGCTCTCTCACCATCGCTCTCTCACCATACTCTCTCGCCGCGCTCTTTCACCGTCGCTCTCTCACCGTCGCTCTCTCGCCGCGCTCTCTCACCGTCGCTCTCTCACCGTCACTCTCACACCACACTCTCTCACCGCACTCTCTCACCGTCGCTCTCTCACCGTCACTCTCTCACCGTCGCTCTCTCACCGTCGTTCTCTCACCGTCGCTCTCTCACCGTCGCTCTCTCACTGTCGCTCTCTCACCACACTCTCTCACCATCGCTTTCTCACAGTCGCTCTCTCACCGTTGCTCTCTCACCGTCGCTCTCTCACCACACTCTCTCACCGTCGCTCTCTCACCGTCGCTCTCTCACCACACTCTCTCACCGTCGCTCTCTCACCGTCGCTCTCTCACCACACTCTCTCACCGCGCTCCCTCACCGCACTCTCTCACCGTCGCTCTCTCACCGTCGCTCTCTCACCACACTCTCTCACCGTCGCTCTCTCACCACACTCTCTCACCGTCGCTCTCTCACCGTCGCTCTATCACCACACTCTCTCACCGCGCTCTCTCACCACACTCTCTCACCGTCGCTCTCTCACCGTCGCTCTCTCACCACACTCTCTCACCACACTCTCTCACCGCGCTCTCTCACCACACTCTCTCACCGTCGCTCTCTCACCGTCGCTCTCTCACCACACTCTCTCACCGCGCTCTCTCACCACACTCTCTCACCGCGCTCTCTCACCGTCACTCTCTCACCGTCGCTCTCTCACCGTCGCTCTCTCACCGTCGCTCTCTCACCGTCACTCTCTCACCATCGCTCTCTCACCGTCGCTCTCTCACCGTGTCACTCTCTCACCATCGCTCCCTCACCGTGTCGCTCTCTCACCGTGTCACTCCCTCATCGTCGCTCTCTCACCGTCGCTCTCTCACCATCGCTCTCTCACCATACTCTCTCGCCGCGCTCTTTCACCGTCGCTCTCTCACCGTCGCTCTCTCGCCGCGCTCTCTCACCGTCGCTCTCTCACCGTCACTCTCACACCACACTCTCTCACCGCACTCTCTCACCGTCGCTCTCTCACCGTCACTCTCTCACCGTCGCTCTCTCACCGTCGCTCTCTCACCGTCGCTCTCTCACCGTCGCTCTCTCACTGTCGCTCTCTCACCACACTCTCTCACCGTCACTCTCTCACCGTCGCTCTCTCACCACACTCTCTCACCGTGCTCTCTCACCGTGCTCTCTCACAGTCGCTCTCTCACCATCGCTCTCTCACCGTCGCTCTCTCACCACATTCTCTCACCGTCGCTCTCTCACCACACTTTCTCACCGTCGCTCTCTCACCACACTCTCTCACAGTCGCTCCCTCACCGTCACTCTCTCACCGTCGCTCTCTCACCACACTCTCTCACCGTCGCTCTCTCACCACACTCTCTCACCATCGCTTTCTCACAGTCGCTCTCTCACCGTCGCTCTCTCACCGTCGCTCTCTCACCACACTCTCTCACCGTCGCTCTCTCACCGTCGCTCTCTCACCACACTCTCTCACCGTCGCTCTCTCACCGTCGCTCTCTCACCACACTCTTTCACCACACTCTCTCACCGCACTCTCTCACCACACTCTCTCACCGCGCTCTCTCACCACACTCTCTCACCGTCGCTCTCTCACCGTCGCTCTCTCACCACACTCTCTCACCACACTCTCTCAACGCGCTCTCTCACCACACTCTCTCAACGCGCTCTCTCACCGTCGCTCTCTCACCGTCGCTCTCTCACCACACTCTCTCACCACACTCTCTCACCGCGCTCTCTCACCACACTCTCTCACCGTCGCTCTCTCACCGTCGCTCTCTCACCACACTCTCTCACCACGCTCTCTCACCGCGCTCTCTCACCACACTCTCTCACCGCGCTCTCTCACCGTCGCTCTCTCACCGTCGCTCTCTCACCACACTCTCTCACCGTCGCTCTCTCACCGTCGCTCTCTCACCACACTCTCTCACCACACTCTCTCACCGCACTCTCTCGCCGCGCTCTCTCACCTTCGCTCTCTCACCGCACTCTCTCGCCGCGCTCTCTCACCATCGCTCTCTCACCGCACTCTCTCACCGTCGCTCTCTCACCGTCGCTCTCTCACCACACTCTCTCACCGTCGCTCTCTCACCGTCGCTCTCTCACCGCACTCTCTCACCACACTCTCTCACTGCACTCTCTCACCGTCGCTCTCTCACCGTGTTACTCTCTCACCATCGCTCCCTCACCGTGTCGCTCTCTCACCGTGTCACTCCCTCATCGTCGCTCTCTCACCGTCGCTCTCTCACCATCGCTCTCTCGCCATACTCTCTCGCCGCGCTCTTTCACCGTCGCTCTCTCACCGTCGCTCTCTCGCCGCGCTCTCTCACCGTCGCTCTCTCACCGTCACTCTCTCACCACACTCTCTCACCGCACTCTCTCACCGTCGCTCTCTCACCGTCACTCTCTCACCGTCGCTCTCTCACCGTCGCTCTCTCACCGTCGCTCTCTCACCGTCGCTCTCTCACCACACTCTCTCACCGTCACTCTCTCACCGTCGCTCTCTCACCACACTCTCTCACCGTGCTCTCTCACCGTGCTCTCTCACAGTCGCTCTCTCACCGTCGCTCTCTCACCGTCACTCTCTCACTACATTCTCTCACCGTCGCTCTCTCACCACACTTTCTCACCGTCGCTCTCTCACCACACTCTCTCACAGTCGCTCTCTCACCGTCGCTCTCTCACCGTCGCTCTCTCACCACACTCTCTCACCGTCGCTCTCTCACCACACTCTCTCACCATCGCTTTCTCACAGTCGCTCTCTCACCGTCGCTCTCTCACCACACTCTCTCACCACACTCTCTCACCGCACTCTCTCACCACACACTCTCACCGCGCCCTCTCACCACACTCTCTCACCGTCGCTCTCTCACCGTCGCTCTCTCACCACACTCTCTCACCACACTCTCTCACCGCGATCTCTCACCACACTCTCTCACCGCGCTCTCTCACCGTCGCTCTCTCACCGTCGCTCTCTCACCACACTCTCTCACCACACTCTCTCACCGCGCTCTCTCACCACACTCTCTCACCGTCGCTCTCTCACCGTCGCTCTCTCACCACACTCTCTCACCACACTCTCTCACCACGCTCTCTCACCACACTCTCTCACCGCGCTCTCTCACCGTCGCTCTCTCACCGTCGCTCTCTCACCACACTCTCTCACCGTCGCTATCTCACCGTCGCTCTCTCACCACACTCTCTCACCACACTCTCTCACCGCACTCTCTCACCGCGCTCTCTCACCACACTCTCTCACCGTCGCTCTCTCACCGTCGCTCTCTCACCACACTCTCTCACCACACTCTCTCACCACGCTCTCTCACCACACTCTCTCACCGCGCTCTCTCACCGTCGCTCTCTCACCGTCGCTCTCTCACCACACTCTCTCACCGTCGCTATCTCACCGTCGCTCTCTCACCACACTCTCTCACCACACTCTCTCACCGCGCTCTCTCACCACACTCTCTCACCGTCGCTCTCTCACCGTCGCTCTCTCACCACACTCTCTCACCGCGCTCTCTCACCACACTCTCTCACCGCGCTCTCTCACCGTCACTCTCTCACCGTCGCTCTCTCACCGTCGCTCTCTCACCGTCGCTCTCTCACCGTCACTCTCTCACCATCGCTCTCTCACCGTCGCTCTCTCACCGTGTCACTCTCTCACCATCGCTCCCTCACCGTGTCGCTCTCTCACCGTGTCACTCCCTCATCGTCGCTCTCTCACCGTCGCTCTCTCACCATCGCTCTCTCACCATACTCTCTCGCCGCGCTCTTTCACCGTCGCTCTCTCACCGTCGCTCTCTCGCCGCGCTCTCTCACCGTCGCTCTCTCACCGTCACTCTCACACCACACTCTCTCACCGCACTCTCTCACCGTCGCTCTCTCACCGTCACTCTCTCACCGTCGCTCTCTCACCGTCGCTCTCTCACCGTCGCTCTCTCACCGTCGCTCTCTCACTGTCGCTCTCTCACCACACTCTCTCACCGTCACTCTCTCACCGTCGCTCTCTCACCACACTCTCTCACCGTGCTCTCTCACCGTGCTCTCTCACAGTCGCTCTCTCACCATCGCTCTCTCACCGTCGCTCTCTCACCACATTCTCTCACCGTCGCTCTCTCACCACACTTTCTCACCGTCGCTCTCTCACCACACTCTCTCACAGTCGCTCCCTCACCGTCACTCTCTCACCGTCGCTCTCTCACCACACTCTCTCACCGTCGCTCTCTCACCACACTCTCTCACCATCGCTTTCTCACAGTCGCTCTCTCACCGTCGCTCTCTCACCGTCGCTCTCTCACCACACTCTCTCACCGTCGCTCTCTCACCGTCGCTCTCTCACCACACTCTCTCACCGTCGCTCTCTCACCGTCGCTCTCTCACCACACTCTTTCACCACACTCTCTCACCGCACTCTCTCACCACACTCTCTCACCGCGCTCTCTCACCACACTCTCTCACCGTCGCTCTCTCACCGTCGCTCTCTCACCACACTCTCTCACCACACTCTCTCAACGCGCTCTCTGACCACACTCTCTCAACGCGCTCTCTCACCGTCGCTCTCTCACCGTCGCTCTCTCACCACACTCTCTCACCACACTCTCTCACCGCGCTCTCTCACCACACTCTCTCACCGTCGCTCTCTCACCGTCGCTCTCTCACCACACTCTCTCACCACACTCTCTCACCGCGCTCTCTCACCACACTCTCTCACCGCGCTCTCTCACCGTCGCTCTCTCACCGTCGCTCTCTCACCACACTCTCTCACCGTCGCTCTCTCACCGTCGCTCTCTCACCACACTCTCTCACCACACTCTCTCACCGCACTCTCTCGCCGCGCTCTCTCACCTTCGCTCTCTCACCGCACTCTCTCGCCGCGCTCTCTCACCATCGCTCTCTCACCGCACTCTCTCACCGTCGCTCTCTCACCGTCGCTCTCTCACCACACTCTCTCACCGTCGCTCTCTCACCGTCGCTCTCTCACCGCACTCTCTCACCACACTCTCTCACTGCACTCTCTCACCGTCGCTCTCTCACCGTGTTACTCTCTCACCATCGCTCCCTCACCGTGTCGCTCTCTCACCGTGTCACTCCCTCATCGTCGCTCTCTCACCGTCGCTCTCTCACCATCGCTCTCTCGCCATACTCTCTCGCCGCGCTCTTTCACCGTCGCTCTCTCACCGTCGCTCTCTCGCCGCGCTCTCTCACCGTCGCTCTCTCACCGTCACTCTCTCACCACACTCTCTCACCGCACTCTCTCACCGTCGCTCTCTCACCGTCACTCTCTCACCGTCGCTCTCTCACCGTCGCTCTCTCACCGTCGCTCTCTCACTGTCGCTCTCTCACCACACTCTCTCACCGTCACTCTCTCACCGTCGCTCTCTCACCACACTCTCTCACCGTGCTCTCTCACCGTGCTCTCTCACAGTCGCTCTCTCACCGTCGCTCTCTCACCGTCACTCTCTCACTACATTCTCTCACCGTCGCTCTCTCACCACACTTTCTCACCGTCGCTCTCTCACCACACTCTCTCACAGTCGCTCTCTCACCGTCGCTCTCTCACCGTCGCTCTCTCACCACACTCTCTCACCGTCGCTCTCTCACCACACTCTCTCACCATCGCTTTCTCACAGTCGCTCTCTCACCGTCGCTCTCTCACCACACTCTCTCACCACACTCTCTCACCGCACTCTCTCACCACACACTCTCACCGCGCTCTCTCACCACACTCTCTCACC